>NC_053037.3:145767833-146071952 GCF_002575655.3 Aegilops tauschii subsp. strangulata
GTCGGCGAGGCGGACTTCGTCTCCGTCTCCGTCAACACCCCCCACCAAGAGCCGCGGCCTCGGCACCGGCAAGGCCGCGCGCCGATCCTGACCTACTAGGTGAGCGCACGCATGATCGTCGACATATCCCACTCCAACAAGATCATGGTCGAGAAGTTCACCGTGCCCGTCACCGTCAAGACCGCCAAAGCCATCAAGAAGATCCTCACCCACAACGGCCATGGCGTCCTGAACCAAATCCTGTCCAATCGGGAGGTTCCTCGCTGAGGGCACCGCCGTGAAGGTCCTCAAGGATGTCTACGTGAAGGTCCTCAAGGATGTCTACGTGAAGGTCCTCAAGGACGTCCATGGAGGCAGGCCGCAGGTCATCGGCATCAACGACTGCAAGAGCCGCTTCATCTACCGCGTCGTCTCCTCCATGTTCAACACCGTCGCCGTGAAGAAGGTGGCCATGCTAGGTTCGCCTTCAAGAAGGATACCGGTGACACCCGCGAGACACCGGTCATCGACATGTGCCTAGGTCTGCTTGGCGACAAGGCCGTCGTTAGCATCTACGACCCGCAGGTGAGGCGTGACCTCGCCATGAACAAGTTTGACTGGGACCACGCGCACCCTCGCCACCTGCAGTCGGTGGGCCGTGGGCGAGCCCGCCGGGCAGCCCGTCACCGTCACGTCGGACGCGTACGAGGCCGCGATGCGCACGCCGTCTGCATCCTGACCGAGTGGGATGAGTTCAGGAGCCTCGACTGCTGGCGCATGTACAACGTGATGCAGAAGCCGGCTTTCGTCTTCGCCGTCGCAGGATTCATCATCTATGCAATTGGCAAGCCGCTTGACCAAGCCCAGTGGCTCAAGGTCATGCCAGCCGTCGCCTGAGGCGATGCACACTGATAGCCGCGCGTCGACGAGCGTTCTTCTTACTAATTAATAACAACAAAAAGCATCGATGAATTTTAAGAGAAGTCTTATGTTATAAAAACCGAAAATCTCATAGATAGGAGGACTTATCTGTAGAACTTTTCTGTTTCCCCCGTCAAGCAGACAAGACAGAAGCATCCAAAGGAGTTATTAGTACGGAGGAGAGGGCCTAAGCAAAAGCAGGGGCAGATCAACGAGGTAGTACTTGCACTATATGTTTCATGCGAGCTTAGTGCATTCTTATTCTATTAGTTAAATTTTAGATTTGTACAGCTATGTTTCATGAGAGAGGACATACTTTTACTTCCTATTCTCTGCTGGATTAGTTCCAAATTACAAGGATACAAGTGTTCAAAAGTTAACTAAGTGAAACACTGAACATGTTAGTTGATGACCTCCGACTAGCAGTTATGTTCTTCTCTCTTCGGGTTGTGTGACATGGATTACTGAATTTTAAAGAATATATATGTTTTAGCATTTTTTATGATGTTTTGTTCAAGCAAAGAAGAAACGTAACTAGGCTAGAATTTTTGGAAGACAATATCCGTATAATATGTCTTGCTGTAAATTAATTATTGTATTTATGGCTTTTCATTGTGAGAGTTAGATGACCTGAAACTGTTAAATGAGATGTGTTTAATTTCACCCCACAAAAAAAAGATGCGTTTAATTTCAGTTATCAATCTCTAAAGTTGGATCCCTTGACCAGTCTGCGATTTTATATATGTTGTGCCACATATCTTATTAAAGATTTACCGTCTTCAGTTCATTAAATCAGTTTTTCTTCTCTCCCACGGATGCTTCATGTCATAAGTAGTTTGCGAGTCATTTTAGTATTCTTGCAGATTTCTGCAATAATGTAGCTGCAACTGGCCGAACATATACTCCTACTAATTTGTTAGCTGCTCTCAAGTAAGGCACTTCTTGAGTTAATCGTTGACGGTCGATATTAAGCATTCAACATTCTAATTATCATTTCGGCAGCTCTATGCACTTCCTAAATTAGTGGTCGGCGATCAATATTAAGAAATCTACATTCTAATTGAGCCATATAATGTACTATATTTCTTTATCCTGATGCCACCAAGTAATCTGCTATGCAGCTTCTCTATCATGGTTTCTTTGAAAATGACTAGCCATAAAAAATAATACAATGTTCATGTTTTCATTTTTCATATAGGACGTCAATCTCTTTGGAGATCACATGACCTATTTGGAGCACAATTTCATGTCCCTTCAACGCATTCTTGCATCTAAATTATTGGGTTGGCATGAAGTGCGTACATACTAAAAGAATAAGTTACTTTCTTTTAATGTCAGATTTTCTCGAGCTTTATTAATCCTGACTATGATAAATATAAATTCACTCAGTACAAAAATAATAGTCATGAAAAATTCTAGCTCATGCAGTTGCGTGGATTGATGACTAGCTCAACTGCTCTATTGCCACCGCTTGCAACCATGCCATTGGCCTCCCCCGGCTCCTCCTTATCAACTGTGATCTCTGATTTTCAGGTAAAGTCCTCCCATGATAGCCTCCCATAAAAGCACTTAACCCTATCACGTAGCCGGTTATGCATCCCATCGATTTCTTCCGTTGCAACGCACGGACAATTTTCCTAGTCTCTCCCTATTTTTTTTAATAATAAAGCACGGATCGACTTTGTCGGGTTCACCGTCACAATACGCTTCTTCCCGTGATTTTACGTTTTCAAGTTGAATTTAAAACATATACGCGAGGTGGTACTAAAATATGATTCTGATTGTACGTGCGCACTAAAAGTTTCGCTAAAACTCCTTAAAACTATCTTTCCGACTCGCCCAAGCCTCAGCCCATCGATGGACCTCGCTGTGGCAGACGGCCCGGCTGAAACGGCGGCCCACAACCGATGCAGTCCGACAGGGATGCAAAAATAATGTGCTTTCGTTAGGGATCGAACTCCCAACGTGAGGTTAACTGCCGAAGGGAGCACACAACTGAGCTAGCATCCCCCCTTATGTATTTATAAGAGATTATTTGTTCAAAGATAGTACCACCTCGGTACTTCATATCCAGACCCACCAATTTAAATACGGTTATGACTTGAAATATGCAAGCCACCTGAAAGATCAATAGGCAGAGGGAACAAAAGGATGTTGCCATGAAGGAATTAATTGTAAATCCCCAGGATTGTGAGGCTGCCATGAAGGAATAAATCCCGGGGCCATGCATGCACACTCACGTGGAGGAGGGATTGTAGGCTGAAGGAAAATAAATTCCCAGAATTGTGAAGGAAAAGCTGCCATGCACATACATCACGGGAAGGAAGGTTGTATAGGGTGAAGGAAATTAAATCCCGGGAATTGTGGGCGCTGCATGCACACATCGTGATTAATACTAGAGAACGTTGCACAATTGACTGGGAATTAATTAAAGGGAGTAACGTTTCTTCCTTATGATTTTTCGAATGTTCCTCCGTCCGTCGCGTGTGTTTTTGTACTCCGTAGGGCCTAGACCTTCAAATATGTATATTATTAGGGAAAGATCGTATGTTAAGTGAATTATACAAGCGCAATTTGCATCTAGCATTGGTTTGGATATGTGGTCCATGTGCTTCTGCTGATGCGCGCATGGTGCAGCCTCCACCTGTCCTCTATTACTCTCCTCACCGCAACGAACACCATCATTGTCCATGAAACTATAAGTTAGTATAGCGAGGTGCTCGCGGGAACGACATGCTACAGTGCGATGACCAAACTCATCATCATGGAATTGACCACATTCATCTTGAATTGGTTGACAATGTGACAAAGGAAGGGGCTGGCAAAAACAGTGTGTTAAAGTGTGATGACCAAGCTCACCTTGAGATTGATCATGGTCGTCGTTAATTGGTGGATGACTGACAACCATCGGCGATGGTGATGAAGAGGAGAAGTGACAATATGGATGGGCTACTACGCACATATAATGATTTGTTTTCCCCGTTGCAATGCACGTGCTCGACCACTCTGGGAAGTCATCGTGAGAAGGAAAAACTAATTAACAGGAGGTGCGGGAATCAATGGCAGGTTGCCATGCCATCTTATGAGTAAAAATGATGTGGCATTTTTTAATCCTCACTAAATTCATGACATTTTTTTTCTTCCATTATGTTTTCCTTGCTCTTATAATCTTTACAAAATTTGCGCCAAATTTGTAGCACATTGAACATTATGTTTGCACATACAATCCTCACTAAATTTATGTCAATTGTTTCTACCGTTCTAACCCACGGGCATATATACTATTTTTAATATATAAATGGAGGTATAATATTATTGGTCCTCCCATTTCGTATGTCCATGGTGTTTTCTCATATTGAGCTAGGCTATTCTACCAATCGTCAGTCTTGGGCCACTTGGCCTTTGCCACATTTGCCCGCGTAACGTTCCACCAGTAAAAAAGAAACATGCCCTCCCAACATGTCCGTGCAATCTGGCCCAACAAATCAAACCCACCACCCTGTTTAGGAGATGAGGCAACCCACCATCCTGTTTAGGAGATGAGGCAAAAAATAGTTGACCGTTACTGGAATCAAACTCATAACCTCCAGTGTTTTTGGCGTTGATTGCGTTACCCGACAAAAAAATGTTAATTATTTTAAAATAAAATTGAATTTAGTTTTTGTTTGTGTCCTTCACGGATTGGTAAAATCCAGATAACATAAACACATGGCACAAGTATTTCATTGTGCAGATGTGGGTCATGTGGCCGGGATCTCAAACGCGACCGTTCGCTGGTCTGTCCATGTAGGTGATGCAATTCTTTATTGGTTCCAAGCTTAGGTGGAATGTTCGTCATGTAGTGGACATCGTTACCGACAATGATGACAAAGAAAAGAAGTGTTAACTGGAATGGGGGCGCTAGGGGTGATAATTATTTCTCCCGTTGCAACGCACGGATACTTTTGCTAGTCTTTCCCTCTTTCTCTAATAATAAAGCACGGATTGACTTTGTCAGGTTCACCGTCACAATACGCTTTCTTCTCATGTCATAATACGCTTTTACAATTTGCATGGAAAAAAATAATATACACGAGGTGGTACGAATGAAATCACGTCGCGTGCGTCGAACGATCGCACCGGCTCCCTTCCCTGCTGGGCCCGTTTTTCTACTTGCAACGAATCAGCGGCTGGACTATCAAAAAATAAAACAATCAGAGACTCAAATTCGGAAACGATTGATTTTTCCTTCATACTACGGTGTTTTGACCGTGACCCAGTCGAGCTCCACATCCCTCGCCGCTTCCTCAACTTATCTCAACTTCCAGCGCGCCGGAGGATGAGCAGAAGACGGAGTCGTTGCGGGCCGGCGAGCAGGTACTTATCTCAACTTCCAGCGCGCCGCCACCACCTGCCGCTCCGCTGCGTGCCGCCACCACCGCCTCGCGCGCCGCCCTGGTCGCCGCCGCCGGCCTTGCGTCGCCTCAACGCCCGACCCCCGAGTCTCGCAGGCCCGCCACACACCTGCTCTCTTCCAACAATTCCGTGCATCCCGGCTCGATTACTTCAGGGAGGAGGAGGATGACGACGAGGCAGAGCTCCTGGACACGGTCACACGGCCGCCTGTCCCGGGAAGGTCTGCAGCAACGGTGGCCTCTGGTGCACGCGGATGTCTGTGGAGGCGGAAATTTAATTCGACCTCACCTCGGGCTGCCGGCCTCCCCAAGTTCCTGCTGCCGGCGCCCTCCCGAAGCTCCTGCCGGCCTCCTCCCCGAGCCCCAAGCACGAACAAGGTACTGTGCTGCACACCTGAAAGTCACCCAGCTACTCCTTGTAAAGCCAAATCCCCTTTTGAAATTGAGCAGTTGACCAAATTAACTAGGAAACCTTGACACACGCTTGCGTCCAGTAGCTCGATCTGCTGGTGCTAGGAGGGGATTACCATTGGAGCTGCAGCAGGTGTTGAGCACTCATAGTTTCAGGTTATTATTTCTTACTTAATTTGTTCGAGATGGATGTGGCTGATTCGATTGGAAAGAATTCTTGCAGTCTGTAACCCAGTTTATGCCTCAAATAACACGTAGATCTTCCTGACATCAATATGCCGCCGCGACCTTGACGGGCTGGGGCTCAATGACGACACGCTCTGCCTTTTGGTGCACCTCTTTGCTGTGTTCGACAACCAAGGCGCGGCAAGTTACTCCGGGACTGATAGAATCACCACAAATTGAGATGAGGCATTCAATCGGGATGGACACACTGACACTCGAGCAGTAGGATCCCTTGAACTGAAGAAACGAATACGAACTTAGGAAGATACATGCAATTTAAGGTAGGCGCACACTAACGTCTCAGTATCAGCACCATAATTTGTGTGTGTGTGTATGAATTTTTTAGTTTGTCTCATGATTGATGCATTCACCTTAGTACAGTATATCTTCTGTTTCATGTGTTTTCTGTGTAAAAGTTTGGTCCCGATGACCAATAAGCGAAGAACAACCTTCTCCAACTGACAGTGTTATTCTCCTAAACAATTTGCCATTTTGGTATTTGGATGGGGAATAAAGAAGAACATTCATCATTAGTACTTGAAGAGACTTGCCTGGTTGGGGCAGAACAGGATCTGCTATAGTGCATGTTACTTGACTGCTCACTGTACGACTTAAATAAAATCAAGGTCTTTTCCTCATGCAAGAAAATGTTTTCTTGCTGCAATGGTAAGCTATTCTGAATCCATCTCATAATGTGGCTGCTCATGTTTGGTGCAGACGTAGCGCATGGCAGGGAGATGAAGTGTTGAGAAAAAGGACGACGATGTAAAGGGCAGATGATAGAGGATTACTCAATAAGTATGCGGAGCTGCTATAAAGTTTCCTCCTTTCTGTATAGTTATTTCACTATCCACCTAAATGTCATCCCATGTATATGTAGGAAACTAATTTTGTGTTGCTAAATTTTCTGTATATATTTAATATTATTCAGTGTTAAACTAATAATGATCGAAACAATGCTAGACTTACATGTTGATTCATCATTTGTAGACTTTTGGTTACAACAGATAGATATGAGCAGTTTAGCACTATTCTTACTTATATATCAAAATATATTATGATCAGCAGGCTAAATCTACCACACGGGTCGTTAGCTCTGTTACCGTAACATTGCACCATCCTAACACGTGAGGAAAATAATTTCACAAGATTCTCATATTAAGTATCTATTCAAAGAGGTATGTGACAATGTCTATGTGCGGGAAGGAGAAATTCACTCGGTAACAACTCCGATGCTACGGCTTGCATGCTGAGAGTTGAGACCTGCTGAGCTTACTCGTACTATTGTGTGATGTGTTAACTTACTTTTGTAGTTTCTATATGCCAACATATATCATGCTATTTTATGGTTAGTAGTATTTCAACATAATTTTTCTATTCATGCATTGAAGCAAAACTGCAGTTAGTTGCTACAGAGCTAGGAGATCTTGGTGTATAATAAAATATATTAATATGGAGGGGTTCCTTTGTCACCTGATTTGATAAGGTATATAGTACGGAAGTTTTTTTATTTCATAATCATATTCTTGATGTACTGTTTAATGTATTTTCTTTTCAGAGATTTGCCCTTCAAATTTTCTTGTGATAGCTAATTGCCTTTCTGTAAAACTCTTTGTGCGGATTAGTTGATATGATCAATGGTCAAACTGTTTGAGTTTCAAAATCATTTTAACATTTCAAATTTGGGGGTTGTATATATACAACCGGATATCATGTGTATCATGCATAGCGATCTACTTTGTTCTGTCTGTTAGCATTAATTAATGTCTACTTCTTGATTATATTTGATATACTTCAGATGGTGAGCATGATTGTGGGGATGGTGCGTATGAGGATTTTTTTTCCCTTCTCCCATTGGAACACACAGGTATATTTGGGTTTATAATATGGGTTGTTGCCCCAGTTGCTTTTGCTTGGCGATAATGGCAATGCAGTTATCACCATGTTTGCACCGTTCTTCACATGGACATCCCTACGCTCCTTATGTTACTGGTCACCATCACTGTTGATTATTTCTCCTTCTATTCTTTTATCCAATAGGTATTCTCTTACTACATATAAATTTGGAGGACAAAGCATTTATTCTGTTGATATATTAAACCCCAAATTGCTGAGATGTAACGTCTTCTATCTGAATTTGTTTCATAAAATTAATCATTGGTTTAGTTTGATAGATTAAACCCAAATTAGTTTATGGACTGAACTAGAAATAACACAATCACATATTAGTTTTCTTTTTAAATTTCATAGTAGAGATTTAGCCGTCGATGACCCACTACACGTGGATGCCACATCCTTTCTTCCTCACCTATCGCGCGAATTTTCAATGCCGGTCCACTGCGATCAGGGTACTTGAGGCAGATAGCTATATTCAGCGCAAGTTATTGATATATTTCTTCAACTACCTCTCATTTACTGCATGTTGATTTTCTCATGAACTGCTTGCTGCAAATATAGGGAGGAGTGGGAGTGCTGTCTTCATGAAATTGAGTATCTCAGAAGAATTTGGTTTGGCACTTATTTTCCTCAACCTGTTATTCTTCAAATGTGCTTCCCATGGATTTGATAAATTTGGTGAGATAATGTTATGTGTCAGGTATGGCCATAAGATACTCATGAAACTTATTTTATTTTGCCTCACACAAGATGTATGTTGTTTAGACTCATGTACTGCCAGTACTGGTAGATCGATGATCTAAGGATCATATGAATGATTAATGGAGGATAATTCATATTCAGTTCTCCTCTCAATTTTTGTGGTGCCAAGCTTGATCTTTATCCATCTAACTGACTGAAAGTGCCTTCTAATCACTATTGAACGCATATGTTAGTTAGTTTGACTGTATACACCACACAAAAAGTAAAAAATGAATTCTAGAAAAAATTAGACACAAATACTACAGAACCAGTGGACCCTCGAGAAACAAAAGGCACACCTAAAGGATTTTTTTCTTAACAAAATGTATTAATTTGACTATTTGAGTATAAAAAATGTGCAATCGCAATCTTGCTTTTTCAAGGAAAACAGGGGACTGCTACATACTCGATATGGATCGAGGCTAATTATTGATCTTCCAAGTTAAAAAATCTGAAAATAACTTTCATTTAGTAATGGATACATAGTCAAGAAAGGATGCCTTTCCCGAAAGATACAAAACAAAATCGTGTTCGTGTATGTCCGGCTGACAGATGAATCGATCTCCTTTCAAGTATCAACCCAGCAACCTTCGTGTACGTACATGTGTGCATCAAGGATGCACGGGTCCATTGGCCTGCGTACCACACATCCCTTCACTAATTCCATCAGTATCATTCTTAACAAGGTAAGTATGATTCCCTAATCCCTGATTTTATTAATTGATCTTTGATGCTTCATCCCTAATGTCGTTATACCTTATTGATTCTATAAAAGATCTCAAACAGGAACATACCATTTTTGAGGCTACGATTCCTATAACTTGCCTTGTCAATTTGATAAAATTACATGTGTAATGGAGGTTGTAACTTATTACGGTTTACATTGTCAGAATGATATCTGTGTCATCTCTGAACATATGTATATATTTGGTGTGCCGGATTTTCTGATGTAGATGCTATATAAGAGGAAGCTATTCGACAATCCTGCTCAAGTTGGTACGGATCAGATCGATTTTATTCAGTAAATATTTATGCTTGATAGATACAAGCCTCCCTCTTCTGTCCTTCTTTTCTCCATCCTCTACAGGTCGCCAGCACATGTGAATCGTTCTCGTCAAGAGCATGCTTGTGACATCATTACTATATGTGATGCAGGGCAAAAGGATGCTGTCAGAATGTAAAAGCACATTTAACCATTTCCTGTTTTTTTCCTTGCCTGTTTTCGCCGTCGTATACACTGCATCTCCCACTGTAACGGACAGCCAAATTTGTATTCTTGAAAGTTTTAATCATTTCTATTGCAACTAAGTGTTCAAGTGCAATCTCTAGCCAAGTTCTCTTTGTTGTTGTGTTGAATTTTGAGGAAAGGCGGCCAAGCAGCTCGTGGCATCTGTGTCACGCCTGCTCTGCCGCTGCCTTGACCCGCCGACGACATCGTCGGTTGAGCCGCAAGGGTGCAAGATCATCGTGGGGCCCATTGCATGGGCTCCGAGTATGCTTGATTGCCATGTCGGAGGCGAAGGTGCTAGAGCTTGGTGGCGTGTTTGCATTTCTGGATGCATGAATAATTGTCAAGGAGGCCGAAGCCAGCGCTATTACAGTTGGACTGAAGGAATTGTATAACGTATTCCGAGGCTCCTTGGTGGTGGAGATCGACTATGCAGTGGGGAAATGAGCTAGGGGCTGATTCTGTAAGCAGATCATTGTCCTACCCAATTATTGTTGATATTAAATCTGCGCTGAGTAATTTTTAGGCATTATCACATCAGAACTGTCAAGAGGGACAAACAATGGGCTGGCTCATGAACTAGCCAATGATGCTAAAGCTCATGGAGACCTTGTGGTTGCGTATGGTGTCCCGGACCAACTCCATGATCAGCTCTGGAAGGAAAACAATGCAGCCTTGACGTCGGCCTAAGTCTTGATGTAATCCTCAAAAAAGATACTGCTTGCAGACATGTTATACATAAACATGCATGTTGTAGGTCTGTTAATTTTAATTTTGAATACTGAGATCTATTCAGATGCTTTCCTTACTCTTATGGCTAAAAAAATTCAGCAGACAGTGACTGAAATTTGTTAGTTTCACTCAATCGTGCTGCTGCTTGATCCTGGTGTTGAGTAGGTATATGCATTGAATTTTCCGTTGTGCCAAAACTAACAAATTAAAATCTTCCAATTTGGTGCTACCATATTTCAAAGTAAGAACACTATGATGCAAAGGAATCTTATTATGTAGCCATATGTAATCTCAGTTTGTTGCTATGTATAAACTATGATAGGAGTAGGCCCATATAGATGTGTATCCATTTTTGCCTTCTACTGATCTATGACAATGGGGATGTGCTGGACTAAGTGGCCGTTGCTATTGAAGCAAAGGAGTGGAACTCACAATTTTTCAATCAGTGGAGGTTATCTTTCATATGGATTTTATTATTAGATACTTGCAGATGTGTGTCACTTCCTTGGATCATGTTTGATTCTTAAAATTTTAGATGTTTCATGTAACCATCAATTATGCTACGGGCAGTCCCTGTACATTATTTTTTAGCTGCTCTAAAAAATTATCTCGGTTTATAAGCATCATACATTTTAATGTATAAGTAAGATTATGAGTTGATCCAGTGCCGAAAACAATTCAGTTGAACATGTTTGTTCTAGCAGTTTTAGGCACCAATTCATCTGTCGATCGATTGGAGAAGCGTGGTTGGGTCAATTGTGGTCTTTGTCCACTATGCAAGAGAGAGCAAGAAACGGGGCCACACCTCTTCTTCAAGTGTCGTGTCACACTTAGGCTTTGGAGATCTATCATCGAGAAGCTTGGGCTACCTCACGTCAACATTACCGAATGGCATCTTGATGACTCCGTCAAGAAGTGGTGGGTCAAGCGAACCGATGACCGAAACCCGAATTGGCATGCCATGACCTCTCTCATCATGCTCACCTCTTGGACCATTTGGAACGAGCGAGATGCTAGGGTATTTCGGCAAAAATTAGCGCCACCACCTATTCTCCTCCAAACCATCATTGGAGAGGCAAAGTTATGGATTACTGCAGGCGCAAAGAAACTAGGGACTATCATTTTGTGTGAGTAATTGTCATGTCGCTTGTATGGGGTGTCCTGTAAAACTCTAACTCTATTCTCTCCTTATTTAATAGATGAGGGAAATCTTATGCCTCCGTTTCGAAAAAAAAAGTTTGATTCCATGTGAAGTCTATGATTGATTTTTTCTGGGATTCTTCAGGTTTGATTGGTGAAGTTACATTCAGCAAAGAAGATATGTTTATTTGTAGGGAATTTTTGTAGGTACAATCCATCCAACCATATATAAGTCTGATATTCTCATTCTTTAACAATGTGTACATGGCCTCTACTCTGTCATGTGTTGGAAAAAGGCTGGGACATATATTGTTGTTTGTATAATCTTACATTGTAAAATAATTTGTGGTAACAAACATGTCAACAAGGGCGCAATTTTTTCTATACATAATTTCAGAAGTACTCCCTCCATTGTTAAATATATGACGTTTTGGTAGTTTAATTTGAACCACCAAAACGTAAGGAAACAGAGGGAGTACTATTAACTTATTTGGCTGATTTCCCAAACTAAATCGCTAATTTGAACCATCTATTTCTGAGCTACGGAGGAGAGCAAATATTATTCATGGTATATTGTAATTAAGAAAGAATAGTGATTTAATGGTAAAAAAATACATGATAAGTATTTGCACCAATACAATATTTATGCCACTAGCTTGATTCTCGCACCTTGCATTCTCCCGTTGCAACGCACGGGCATTTTTGCTAGTCTTTCCCTATAATAATAAAGCACGGATTGACTTTGTTGGGTTCACCGTCACAATACGCTTCTTCCCATGAATTTACGCTTTTAGTTTTTTTTTCTTCAACACGTCTATATTTATTTTCTATATCCAAGGTGGTACTAATCTATCTATATATCCCCGCTGCGTTGTTGTTTTCCTCTCCTTCTCACGAGCGGATCCGGGGCCGCCGCTACAGCCCGCGCTGCCGCTGTCTCCGCTACAGCCCGACGCCGCCCCTGCTCGCCGCTGCGGATCCACTACCGCCCCCGCTACAGCTCGCCGTCACCCCTCCACCCATCCGCTCGCCGCTGCCTCCGTCTTCGCGACGGTCCGCCCAAGCTAACGAGGATGACAGCCCGAGCGGCGGCTGCAATGGCTCGAGCGTTTGCGAGATCGGATGGTAGCCACGGCTGTGCACGGCCGCATCAGTAGTTGCGTTAGCGGATGGAGCGGCAGTTGCATGGGCGTCCTTGATTGATCCCCTCAGCGGTACTTTCTCGTCGTACTTCTCGCTCAGCCCCCACGGTGCCGCTCGCCGTGCCCAACTAGACCGCCCGCGCTCCACCGAGCCCACCACGAAGTTGGCTACCACGGCACCTAGGACAGTGCCTCAGTCCCTCCGGCCGACGGCTGCGCGGCGGCCGTGTGGAGCAAAGCTAGACAACGCTGGCCAGGGGTGAGGGTGGCGGGGTTGTGTGTACGGAGGCCCTGGAACAGGGTGGCGAGGTGAAGAGGATAAGCTCGAGCAGCCTCAGCGCGTGCGTGTGTGGTGCTGCTGCTTTACCAAAGTCCACGGCTCCACGCCGAGAGATTTGGGCAGAGAGCCAGAGAGATAAGAACACAGAGTTGCTTGGTCTGAAGATACAGAACCAAATTGTCTTCACCCACGTCCAGCCGCATTCGTCGGATCGCATTCGTCGGATCTGGGTTTTCTATGTACCTGTGTTGTTCTTCGGCAAGTATCGTTGTCTTTTTTTCATGTACATCCAGCCATAGGAATCAATCAAGGAGCAACCTTCGTGTACGTGCATGTGTTTTTCAGCAATACTAACACCAGATTTTGTGGTTTTTAAAAAATTGTCCTCAAGTTCAAGTCGGATCTGTTTATACAGGCATGTGAGATTGCAGTGAATTTGTTCATGCTGGCTCTTGCTGATTGATGTTGCTCCTTCTCAACCCATACTTGCAGATTCTCACATGCGCGGCCAAGGCGAATTAGGCGAATCGTTGCTGCTCTTGCTGGATGATAACAAGGCCGTGAGTTGACTGTTCGTCTGATTATCCAGATGTATTTACAAGCTGGCCACCTCCGCAATCAATGTATATTTTTATCGTGCAACGGTGCAATGTCGTGTTTGATTCCTTCAGCCTCATGCTATCTTATACTTCTTAATCTTTGAGTCAGAAGGAGAAAAATGGATTTAGTATTACGAGTGTATTGGACATGCTTGAAGTTGCATTAGATTCTTGCAAATAAGGAGATATTCCAGATTTTATTGTCAATGCTTTAATCAGGAGAGATAAACCTTACATGTTATTTGTATAATTCAGCAGTTAATGAGATTGAACACTGTAATAAGGGGTCCTTTCAACTGTAGAAAAGGATTTTTGCGAGGACATCGGAGATATGATGAACTACTTGGAAGAGTGAAGGTATTTATCCATGTTGCGTCTTTGCAATTGAATGCTTGCCTCTTTGAGCACAAATCTTGGTACTAAAGTGGCATGTTTTGTCTTTGAAAGAGTTCTTTCTTGAGCAGTACAAGTACTAAGGAGAAATAAGTATGTTAAATGTTGTTACTTGCCTTGGAGTGTGTTATTGCAGTGGTACATTCTTTTTTCTATTAATTCCAATAGAGTCAAAGATAATTCATTTTTCTTTGATTTCGTGTATGATGTTTTTCCATATAATTATTCTAAATCATGAAAGTACTTTTAGTTGCTTGCCATTGGTTTCATGTGTTTTCTCTTTTGCATATTGGCTCCCCTCTTTGTTGTGTTGCGTGGTCTGTTCGGTTCGCTTTGTCATGATTTGTCGAGATGCCAATTGATGTTGTATGTTGGCGTGTGCTAGGGGAACATATTGTGATCCAGTGGACACAATGTGCTATTTTTTTATCTCCCGTTGCAACGCACGGGCATATTTGCTATCTCTCCCTAATAATAAAGCACGGATCGACTTTGTCGGGTTCACCGTCACAATACGCTTTCTTCTCATGTCATAATACGCTTTTACAATTTGTATGGACAAAATCGTAATCGTAATATAAACAAGGTGGTACTAATAATTACGTAAAAACCCAATTTCATCTCCTGCCTCCCAATCCCATCTCGCGGCTTTCTTCGCCGTTCAAAACTCCTCCCTTTCCAGCGACGGCAGCGACGGCGGAGCACGAGCACGTGAGGGGCGGCGCCTTCCTCCCTTTCCAGCGACGGCAGCGACGGCGGAGCACGAGCAGGTGAGGGGCGGCACCTTCGTCGGACGGCTAGCCGCGGCGGAGGAGAAGGCGGACGCCATGGGTGCGGCTACAGACGAGGCGGAGGAGAAGGCGGACGCCGTGGGCTTGCTGCACGGCTACAGCCGAGGCGGAGGAGAAGGCGGACGCCGTGGGCGTTCATGGAGGATGGTACACCGGCCGCCGGCTCCGGCCGCCAGTCCTCTCTGGCCTCCTCCGTGGTATCCTTCTCAACCTCCGCTGCTCCTATCGTGATTTGGATGGAAAATTGGAGGCCGGCCGTGTCCTTCTCCAACACAAATTGATGTAGTGCCCGACCCGGATTTGATTGGCTGCTATAAGAAGCAAGGGTCCTCGGCCGGAATCTCCATCAGGTTTTGCCCTTCGACCATAATCTCCATAATCCTGTCCAAATTGCAATTTTTGAACAAACATCCAATGTGGCCGCCAAGTTCGCCGGAGGAAGAAGCGCCGAGTTCGCCGGAGGAACAAGCGCCGAGTTCGCCGGAGGAACAAGAACGCCCGCCGAGTCCTGTGGTGGCTACACGAGAGGTATGTATCCCCACGAAGCTACGCCACGGCGCGGTAGAGCCTGAAGTTCGTCAAAACTTGACCTGACCGTGACCGTCACTGACGCCACCTTGCTGCCGCTGTTGCTGGAGATGAGCTGAATATCAAGCTTTGGTTGCCTCTTTGCTTCCACTTCACTGCTCTTCGACTATCTGTAATTGTAAAACACCTAATACGATTCTTCAGCACTTGATACTGGTGGTCATGGTCTTCTTCTCTTACCGTTGCGAGACTTGGTTTTAGTTAGTAATCTTGAGATCAAGTGTACTCGTGGATTGCTTAGATGGAGGACCACTGTTGGTTTTGTACTTAGATGCAGTTGTGAATCATGTACGGTTCAATTCAGATTCATGTGGTATTTTTCCTAAATTTGTGCCTGCCTGAACATTATTACTATTAAACTATGAATAATGATCTTTGCAACTGTAGGAGAATTTCTTTGCCGCATCACAAGAAAAACAATTTGAAACAGAGAACTATACTGAACCTTCTAATTATTGTATGAACTTGCTTCACTTAATTTGAACGGCATATTTTTCAGTAGAATTAAGTGCCGGGTGCCACTTGAGAGAATAAAAGAATGATCAGCTATTTTTTTCACAGTTATGATTTAGTCAACATTGATGTCCGTCTGCAAAAAGCTTATTCTGATTTGGAGTTGATTTTTTTCCAGGCCCTTAAGATGAGTGATGAACATCCGTTGAGCCGTCCAATGTTGCCTTTGGCAACTACACCAGAGGTATGAATCCCCTTCATATTAGTTTGCATATGTGAGCCCTGGTACATGTACAATGCGTCTATTATTGCGACACTTTTCTCCATATATACCTTGTAATACTTTGTTTTACCTAATAGAAGCTGGGTGTTTTCCCTTCTGTCAGGGAAAAAAAGTTAGAAGAACATAGCTCACCAATGCAACATAGCTCAGTTCTTATCAGAACAATTGAGAGAATGATGAATACAGCCTTTTTAGTTGATGGCACTGTTTGTATTATTTCTGTTAACACTGAAGTGTGGCATCTCTATGATGGTTTAGTAGAATTAAGTGTCTGCTGTCACTTGATGTTCAGAATTGCCCTGCCATTCATGCAATAAATAAAAAAGTGATTTGGCCTGGTTTTCATGTCTCTGATGTGTATGCACATGCAGGTGCCAAAGGCATCCAATCCAACTCAGGTGGAGGCCAAGGAGGTTCAGCTCTCGGACATTGCACCAATAATGCTGGATGTACCGACGTGAAGACTGTACGTTTCATATATTCTGACTGGGAGCTATGGTGTACTACCTCTGTTTCAACTGATCTAACGGTTGGAGGTTTACATTTTTTTTTCTAACTGCAGAAAATAGATGACATCGCTGAACTGGACATTGCAGAGGATTTTGATAACCGGCCTTCCAAAAAGGCAAAAATTTCTGAATCACGTGTACTGGAACCATCACCTATGTCACCAACTATGAAAACATCTTCTCCAGGTTCAGAGTGTTTTGAATCGTTTGTGCCGGAATCAGATAATCAGATGAATCATGATACACTACCATCACCTCCATCCCCATCTAGCTCGACAATATCTCCTGTTTTCCCATTGCATGATATTAAGGAACCAAATTCACATAAAGAGATCAAAGTTGATGAGACATATGATTATCTCCCACAAGGTATTTGCTTGATTTATCACGTGTGCTTTCGTATACAATATATTCTTAAATTATTTGATTTTCTGCAGACTATACATTGACTGACCATGATCTATGTGCTCATATAGCAGTAGAATCATCTTTGAGAAAACAATTGCTGGTTCAGATAGATGGAAGTTCTGTCTTGCAACATCAATTGATGTGCCTGCTAGATGAGAAAGAGTGGGTAAATGATGATGTAAGTACCCTTACTCAAACAGTAAAGAGTTTCTAATCACTAATATCAATTAGTAATGTATTTTTTTAATTCTTAATTATAGGTGATCAATGCATATATATGTTGTATAAAGGACCAAATACATCTCCAGAATGATAATAAAGTATATTTTGAGAGTCCATTTGTTACCTCACTATTTAAACGAGATGGCACCATTGGAATACAAGAAGGTAGTGCCTTCATGACGAAGCTTGTATTACAACTCGGAAACTGATCGAAACGCTATAAATAAGTTAACCGCCCTGATTTCCTCCCTCACGTCGCACCATAATAATAAGATCGAATCAAAAGAAATCTGGGCGAAACCTCCACGGCGCCGGTCCATCCTCGACGCACCTGACCCAAGTCTCGCCGCCTGCGAGCTTCAGGAGGCCCACGCGGACTGACTGCTACTGTTGGGCGTAGTCTGCCACGGCGCTGACGAGGGATGCATCCTCGAGGCGATCAACCCGAGGCTTGCCGCCGCCGAGTTCCAAAATGGCAACACTCCTGCTGCCAAGCCTAGCGATCGTGTTCCACGACGCCGAGGGGGGATGCATCAGCAAGGCCGTCAACCCGAGGCTCGCCGCCGCCAAGTTCCAGAAGGGCAACCCTTCTGCAGCAGCGTGCAGCCATCTGAACCCAGGTTAGTGGCCGAGGGCGAAGACCATCGTGCATATCCGGATGTGCCTGCATTCATGTGGACGGCGCAGCCAGGGAACGGCAGTAAGGACACACTGGCCAAGTATTGCATCCTGATGTACTTACTTACAATGTTGCATTATCTGCCCATCTGAAGTAGGGTGACTAGAAGAATGCAAAGTATGATACTAAGCTATGCACCGGCGAGCAATTCAAAGAAGCTAATGTTAGTTTGGATGAGATGATGCAAAAGGGATTGTTCAACGTATATAACTTTGACGGAGGGGCTCATGAAGACACAGAAAAGGCATACACACTCCATGCTGGACTGCAGGAGGAAAGGGAGGGGAGCTACAGGCATATAGCTTCTATGTTAAACTTAAAACAGTGGAGGCAAGGCATAGAGATGTGCTTTGTATTGTAGAGGCACACGTTCATGTGGCCGGCCCTGCTAGGGAATAACGGACACACCATGCTCGATGAATTCGACGCGGATGAGATTGACCTGCTAGAGCTGTGCTGCTCTGTCTGGCCAATAGCAAAGGTACCGTTTACCTTCTCTTCTTAGGTTCAATCATTCCAGGCTTCTATCCCTTCTCAATATTTTTTGCTGTAGGACAATATGTTCGTGGAATTATTATTGCCACGGGTTCAGTCCTAAGGCATGGATTATCTATCTGAACATATGGCTTCAATCAGGAATCAATTGCTAATAAAGTAAACAGGGAAATATTGTCAGTTCAAATAACTAATGACTATGCGCATTGCACCGACAATCGGTGTCTTTTTCGCGAGGGGATTATTATTGCCATGGCTTCCATTCCAAGACAAAGTAGAACCAACAATACATGTTGATCAGTTGATCAATTGGTGCTGTTACCTGACCTTTCTTTATAATTGCATCAGTTTACCATTGATTTCCGTCCATCCTATTAAAACTGCTATATATTTGTTGTTCAGTTGAGATTTTACGCAGATTTCTTTATAAGGTAGGCTTTGTAAGAGTTTCTTATTTTGTATAGGTTGTGGATCAGAAATTAATTAATCTATTAATTTCCACCTTCGTTTAGTGAAATACATTAATTAATAATTTACTCGTACAAGAAAAATAATTTTTAATGTGGTCTTCATGCCTTGATGTTCCCATGTGTCTATTTTTTAACATGACGAAGGGACACGAAAAAGGAGAAATGGCAACACATATGTGTCATTAGGAGTGTGCGAGAATTTGTTTCCCCCGTTGGATGTAGATCAATAGGGTGTAAAAGACTTTGAGTTTCTAGCTTTCATAAAATTTACACATGTACTCCCTCCGTCCCATAATGTTAGACCATTTTGCAAGCTTAACAGTATGTTGTGGTTGGTCCTTAAACTTGAACAATAAGTGTGTCGATTGAGGTTCAGACCATATTTAATTAGCAACTAATTATCCTGTGGCGCTTCGGCCCTAATGTATCCACAGTCTGACCATTGGATTAAATATCCATCAGAAGATTGTAGCCTTTCCTGACTCCATGCCCTTTTCAAGTAGAGTTGCAGAAATGCAGAGTATGAATGGGGAAACGATCATAGATGTCAACACCTACAGTATGATTTATCTTGATAGAGATGCACTGGATTCTCAAGTAGTTTTAATGTTTTTTTCTAGATAGCTCAAGTAATTAAGCTTCTGCAATTCATGAAAAACAAAAAGAAGGTGTCATGTCAGCTGCTCAAGCTAATCAAGTAACAAAAATAAAAGGGACCAGTAGTCAGGTTCCATTAACCAAATGTTTCACATCTATTAACCTGTATCTTGATTGAGATGCACTGGGTTCACAAGTAGTTTTAGTGTTTTTTCTAGATAGCTAACAAAAGGAAGGTGTTCTATCAGCTGACCAAGCTAATTAAGTAAAAATAATTAAAGGGAACAGTAGTCAGGTTCCATTAACCAAATGCGTCACATCTATTAACCTGTACTCATAGTAGCCCACGTTGTTCAATATTGCTTGGAAATTTGCCCTTTTTTTACAAATCAAAATCAGTCTTTGTAACCTGGGCGTTTACTAAAGTTGTATGCACTTTTTCTGTTTAATCTGGGTGTCCAATCTCTGTAAGTTGGGCGTTGCTTGTATTTTATATTAGGCGTTACCTATACTTTATATTAGTCCAACGTTTGTCAGTCTGTGTTTAATTCTCTGTTTGCTCCCTATGGACAAATAAGTTATTTTTCTCCCAGTTTGATTCAAGTCTGAAATATGCATGGATGCTACACTTAAGTCAGTAAACGAACAAAAAACTAGGAATGATCTTTTAGTCAGTTTTGTGTCACTGAGTAAATCTGTGCTCGAGATTACAATTACTTTGAACAGAGAAATTAAGAAAAATATCTGGAATCATCATCACCCCTTAACCGATCCGGCGGCAGGATGTAGAAATCCAATCTACTTGGTGGAGACATACTGGCATGTGATGTCGTCCAACTAATAGTTGTTATATGCCTTCCATTGTGTTTGAATTTTTTCTCTTGCATTGCCTGGACTACCTTATAGAAGCTCCTGTCAGCTAATATTATTACGACTGGAGCGGCAGGCATGTCCATATTTGGTGCTGCCAGCGGCAAGCAATACAGGGTAGGTTTTGTAAGTGCTAACATGGTAAATTAATAGGGATTATCTAATCTTTTTGTATTAAGGAGTTCTATACATTTGCATCATGCAAAGATTATTGTACTATTAATTAGTCTATACTGGAGAAGTCAAAGAGTATCATACTCAGGGTCAGTTACGTAGTTGGAATATTTGTAACCACACACTAACCTGAAAGTTAGGCACACTAATTAAGTTTGATTTTTTTAACAGAAGGATTTTATTAATATGGCATTAAGCACACTTTGCAAATAGCAGCTTGAGTGGCTGAGCACTCATTGCTGATAGCTCATTGCAGGCAGGACATCGTTCCATATTAGTATCTAAACCTTGATCTGAATGTAGGCAAGTAGAGCTGAAAGGTTTATCTTGCACTTTGACAGCAAGTCTAGCCTGATGGTGTGCCTTGAAATTCAGACTCCTGTGCACTTTGAGTATTCTGCATGGACGAAATGAAGGTGTGGTCTGGATAGCAGCTAAGATTGGCCGGATAGCCCACGGACCCGCTTTAGTAACATCAGGTTCTACAACAGCTGAGGCAAGCACGGCAGAGTCTGTCAAAAACTTCGGATCCTGCACATGTAGTTGAGCTGCAATCTTCACCGCCAACAGCAGTCCATAAGCTTCTACCTGCAGAGCTGATGCTACTGGTGGCGACACAGCAGAGATGTATACATGTTCGGTATGTTGCCCGTTAATTTGTAAGAAAACACCTATGTCCGCCTTTGCTACAGCTTGTCCTGGCTCCAACGACCAAGCTGCATCTGAGTATATTTGTGTACCTAAAAAATCTATTGCAGACTGAGAAGTAACAACGCTAGAGAGCTTTAGCTGTTCTGGCTGACTGTGATCTCCCTTCCGAGTTGAATCGTGAACCTGTAATTCCTTAATCAGTGAAATATACAATGCACAATATCAAACTGTTCTTATCTTTCTCATCTCCTCCCAATTCCATAATCATTTTTTTGTTATTAATTTCACCACAACAGAATTATTGTAATAGTGTGCATCTTCGTGATTTTATATATTTTCCTGTGTGGTTACTCTGTTTAACAAAGTAATTTGCTTGATGCGCTTAGAAATATTATTGTTATATATGGTGTGTGACTTGCATGGTTTAATTTGGTACATTTCCGTTACTACTAAACTTAGACATACATGTTCACTGAGGACGAACGGTCATTATCGACTTTGAAATTATCAAATATGTGGAAGCTATGTTTCAACTCCTGAGGTGTATCCATCTTCCTAGGTAGTCAAATGTACAATGTATAAAAATTTGAAGGGCGAAATTAAAGGACAGTGGCATAAATCATAAACCTCGGTAACATCGGAAGTGAAGATTCTGATGGAGAAACGAAAGAGAGGGGACGAAATTAAAGGACAGTGGCATATTAAACCACAAACCACAATAAGATCAGAAGGAGAAGATGGAAGATAGAAGTGGCAACACGAATGAGTCGCTTGGTGCATACGAGGATTTTGTTCTCCCGTTGCAACGCACGGGCTCTTTTGCTAGTCTATCCCTAATCCCTATCCCTAATAATAATAATAATAATCATAATCATAATTATATTATATATATATATATATATCATAATAAAGCACGGATTGACTTTGTCGGGTTCACCGTCACAATACGCTTCTTTTCTTGAATTTACGCTTTCAGTTTGTATTTAAAACATATACGTGAGGTGGTACTAAATTTCGTCCGTAATTAATAATAAAGCAGGGATTGGGCCTGGGGGTTCACCGTTGCGTTCTTTTTGCAAATAGACCCTTCTATTTTCTAGAAATTGCACCCGCAGTCCCCTCATAAGTCAGACCCGAACCGGTACAGAGGAGAGTAAAGAAGAAAAGAAAGCCCGGCGCCCCGCACGACCCTGCCTCCTCGATCCCTTCTCCACCTCCATCCTGCCGCCACCTCCTGCCCCGCGCCGCCCGCCCCACACCACCTCGACCGGGACCGCGCCCCTCCCAAAGGACGGCGATGATGGAGGGCGCCGCCCAGCACCTGGCCGTCAGATTCGCCGGCTCCCCGCTCCTCGGGGCCAGCCCCTCCCCCGTGCCGGGTCGAGCATCGGCTTGGTGGCCCACACACGAGCACGGGTTCGCTCGATCCATCCGGGTAGGGCGCCGCCGGCGGTCTTCTTCTCCGGCCATCCGTCTTCGGCGGCCGTTCTTCCTTCTCCCGTGCCTCTGATTTGGATCGAGGTCGCGGTGGTAGTGGTTCGACGGTGGCTGGGGAGGAGGCGGTGGCAGCGGTGGGAGCAGCAGCGGCGGGTGGTGGGAGCAACGGTGGCGGGTGGTGGGGTCCGGCAGCGGGTGGAGGGGCCGTGGCGCGGTGATGGGGAGCAGCAGGTCTGTGTCCATGGCCAGACCACCGCGGACAGGGGTTTCTTCCCGGATTGTTGATGAATATACTTGGTGATTCATGATTCTTGCATCCCTTGATGTGACGCGAGATTCGTTGGGATTTTGGGCGAGGGAGATGGGGTGCGATTTGGGGCGATCACGCCTCGGATTCTTGGGGTCGCCGGGGATGCGGTGATTGAAGGAGAAGACGGTGGAGGGAGAGAGGGAGGAAGGGAGGAGGAGGGGGAGCCTGCAGCTGCAAGGCTGCGATGGGAGACTTTGGTAATGCCCACTGGACGTTGGTGTCCTTCTCAACACAAATCCATGGAGTGCCCAACCCGGATTTCAAAGGGACTTGGCTGGTTCGATACTGCCAATTCCTTGGGTGCTGATTTTGAGTTGGTAAGAACCCTTGATTGATGCAGATCTTAATTTTGTTTTATGTGGCTGCAGGTTTATAATCTGGGTACAGCAAATTGTTTTTGGTTGGCGATGACTGCACTCAAGATGGACATCCCTATGCTCCTTATATCTTGCTTGTTACCATTATTGTTGATTATTTCTCTTTTTGTTCTTTTCTGTTATCTAATAGGGAGTAATAGATATTCTCTTACTACATGTACATCTAAAGGACAAAGGAGCATGCCATCCCTGATTAAACATGGGTTTTGTTTGAGATATAACGTTTTTAGCTGAATGTTGTTTCCTAAAATTAATCATTATTTCAGTTTGAGAGATTAAACCCAAATTAGTTTATGCATTGAATTGGAAATATCACAACTGCATATTAATTGTCTGCTTAAATTCCACAGTAGAGACTTTGCCACCGATGACACGCTATATGCGAACGCCACATCCTTTCTTCTGCACGCAGCGCACGACATTCCGGTAAGCCTTGTACCTTTGAGATGCTTGACGAGGTGTGCAGCTGTAGTTTAGTAACTTTGTGTGTTCAATTTGAGCGTTGCAGGTTCGTTTCTGTGTGCTTCCAGTATTGTAAATGAGGTACCATGGGGGGTGGTGACCCAGAACTTGCTGGCGCGGCGAAAGAGCCGGTTCCTGTGACAGGATGCTAGAGGCTCTTGGGTCACAGCCCACATGTCTGCTGGAGGTAAGTTTTATAGCCTCATTCTGTTAGTAGATGCTCTTGGTGTACAGATACCATTCAGACGGTGTCTTTGGTGAAACTTGTAGCTATGCTACTTGGCCCTACTATAGTACTACTCCTGTACCGTTCATGCATTAGGTTTTGTGAAGTTTCAGCTCAACCCTATGCCATGTTCTTTGTTAGTATTTCCTTACATATTATCTGCATCATTCTCTAAGAAAAACATATTATGTGTGGGCTCTCCTTTCGGTGTCTAAAAAATTCATTATACTGTCCTTTTCGGCCAAATCTTAAGGATCTCCGGCAAATCATTATGTTGTCCTTTTCCCAAGGATTGGTGGCAAAATCTGTGAGAGATGTTCTCTCATCGGTCGATGGAGCTCAGGGGGGCTTCTAGATTGAGATCGAGTGAGAGGGGGTTGACGAGGAGAGAGCAGTCAGGCGGAGGCGGCGGCGGTGACTTGGAGCACAGTCCAGCGATGACGGACGTTCGGGAGCAGGAGCGCGACGGCGGCTGTTCGGGAGCAGGAGTGAGATAGCGGCTGGGCATCGCGGGGTTCAGTGGTTGGAGAGGATAATGGGGACGGCAGCTGCACTCGGCACCATGGGACACCCAACGTGGTTGGAGAGGATAAGGTTGATGGTTGATTTCTTTGTTCGCCTTTGTTGTGGTCAATGGTGTCGCATCCTTCTCGATCCCTTGCCATGAGGCAATAAATCGCAAAAGACCAGACACCACCCTGTGGTCCACCTTCCATGTACATGTATTCTTCTTTGGACCCTGAACCGAAGGCTTCTTCCGATCCTTATCAAGGTACGGCTGATAGGTGGTTTCACCGCAGAGCTCCCTCGCCGTCAGTACAACGACGTCTGATCGATCGTGCCGCAGCTCATCACGTTGCATCACCCTCCTACCACTGCTCCTCTCTCATCTTGGTCAGATGTTCTGGTTGATGTGCAAGGAGATGAGAGGGCAAGCTAGGGGAATGGAATTAGAGAGACGATTGTAGAGCGGCATCGTTATTGTCCCTGTTGCTTTATTCTTTACTTACTCAAGTGGTTACTTTACCTTCATCAGTCCATCTTCACACTTTTCATTGTCTCAGCTTAGCTTGCAGTTCCAGCTTAGATTTGTCAGTTTTATGGGTTAGCCAGATTGTTCAAATATTTGGCGTCCAATTTATTTATAAGCTAACTGTGCAAATGTTTGGTTGATTCACAATTTTCTCATCCTTTCACCGCTTGTGTTTATCAGGTTTGGAGATATGAACCAATCACCCAGATGCCTTTACTAGGCTGATGCATATGGAGCTTGCAATCAGATCCAAAATATGGAGCTGTCTAACAAAAGCAGGTACTACCACATCTTAGGCTTCAAAAATTTAAGATACATATGGACGTGGGAGTCCACTAATATGTATGTCTTTCAAATACACTTTGGATGGTCCAGGAACAAGATTTTTGTCTGAAGAGTGTGTTTTGTGTCCATATACATTAATTAGTACTATGTTATTAGAGGATATCTTATTGCGGATTTATTTGGTTAATACTGGGGGGTAGCTACTCTCGCCCCCTTTCTCTCTGAATGCACTGAAAGAAGTGCCATATAATTGTAATTACTGATTTTACCTTTCACAGTCATGAGTTATGAGTCATGAAAGTAGAAAATTATTTACAAGGTCAGGGCAGTGCCACAATATGAACCAATGTATCTGGACTTGCTACAAGGTTTAGACGACTTGAAGTGAGGGTGAATAATGCACATTTTAAACATATGGTGATCCGAACTATCAGTATGTTCCCTGCTGCTACTGAATAGATGTTTTTATAGCTTATAACAATTTGAATTATCGATCAACATGTAGTTGCCTGCCCAGTCGTTGTTTGTATAATTACATATCCTAATTGTAAAACTTCCTGCCATACTACAGACTTTATGGTTTGAAGATGACATGTATGCAATGTGTGGTCTGCACTGATGAGACGTTGGAGGGGAAAGTACTGCACTTGGTTCAGTGCATATACAAGATGGTAGAAAAAAGGGTGTGATAATGTAGTTATAGCTTTGCACGACGAATAGGATGAGGTTTGGCCTATAACTTTGTTCGGTAGGGTTGAGAAATTCTGAATGATTTTCTTGACTGGACAATATGTATCCGTACAATAATTGCTCCTTTGTTTGTATATATATTTGTTTGATTTGCTTCCCTTCCTTTATGCTCTGTATAGAACAACGTGGCACAAAGTACTGCAAGCCTCCCTGTATGGTAAAAAAACTCGGTAATTGTCCTTTTAGTTTATTTTTCAATCAGTTCATACGATGATCTTAGATTAATAGTATGTAGAATTTTGATGTCAAACCTCACATATCTCATCAACTGGTATGATGCATATTGTGATGTGTAGTATATACTAGATTCAAAGCGAGCGTACTATCCATGACAAGCATATGTTGAATTCACGGTTGTTTCCCAGTGTAGTTCTGAATCTCATGCTAATGATCTGTGATTTTGAGTTGCACTTTTATTGCTTAAATAGTTGATTGCGCATCCAGGGCCTCATTATTGATGGCAAGTCAATTGCAGAGGACATAAAGTTACAGATTGCTGAAGAATTTCGTCGAATGAAAAAGGCAGTTGCACATGTTCCTGGATTAGCTATTGTATTGGTAGGCGATAGAAGGGACTCTCAATCCCATGTGGGATTTAAAGCGAAGGGTTGTGAGGAAGTTGGGATAAAATCTTTGTTGTCAGAGTTGCCTTAGAACTGCACAAAAGACGAGGTGGTGGATTCAGCAGCAAGATTAAGTGGATATCTATCTGTTCATGGCATCCTTGTGCCGCTACCACTACCACAAGTAATGTATTGTACTACCTCATGCACTAAAGCATCTTCCATGCAAAAAAAAAACTTAGTTCTTTTTAATTCTTTAGTATTTTTCTAAATTTACTTTTCTCAGGGGGCCGATGAGCCCGGGCTCAGAAATGGATATTTGGATGTAATGGACTTTGTTTTAGTTTTTCTTTTCCAGCCAAAAACTGGTGCCAAAAGTGGGAGACGGCTCATCATAGGAGAGGGGACAATTGTTGCTTGTGCCCAACGTATAGCATGTTAAGTTTAGATAGTTTTTGTGACATATATCAGGTGCTCTGATGACACTAAATTTTTATCTCCCGTTGCAACGCACGGGCATATGTGCTATCTATCCCTAATAATAAAGCACGGATTGACTTTGTCGGGTTCATCGTTACAACACGCTTTTTCTCGTGAATTTACGCTTTCAATTCGTATTTAAAACATATACGTGAGGTGGAACTACATTTCGTCCGTCCAGTTCCTTTTTCACAGTTTCAGTTTTCTTAGGTACAGCCTAGCGAACGAACCAGCCCATGAGCTGGCACAGCGAATCAAGCCCGGCTATATCGATACCTCCCGTCCAATACATGCAACTAGCTAGGTCACGCTCCTTTGCAAAGTAATAATAGTCCCACCTCGCTCCTTTGTAACCAATCCCATCAACTTTTATACGTGAGAGGCCTTGCCGCATCAGAAGTCAATGAGCAGAGGACAGAAACAGAAATTAATCCCACAATTGGGAAGAGGTAGCAAAGGGGAATAAGGAGGTTACAAATCCGTCGACCAAGATGGAAAACCACGGTAGACTCGACCACGAGCGAGCGCTGGCGTTCCTTTCGCAGACAGCAACAGCTTGGCGAGGACGCAGGCGGAGGGGTTGATGGCGACGACTGGCGAGGTGGTGAAGATGCTGCAGTAGTGGAGGACCTGTGGGGAGGGAGAAGGCGGAGGACGGAGCGGGGGAACGGCAGCGGTGGCGCGGGACTTGGCTCGGAGACGAGGTCGCTGGAGGGTGGCGAGGACCTTGGGCGTCGCGGGAAGCAGAGGAGGCCGAGGGGAGCGCAGGGGCGGCGCTCGCCAGGGCTACGACGGCGAGGCGCTGAGGAGGCTGGGGCGCGAGGGGAACGGGACGAGGGCGCGGCGCTGCTCTCTCTCTCTCACGGCGCATCGAGGTAGGAGGGGATCGAGCAGGGCTCTCCCTGGCTTGATGCGTGCGTGTGTGAGAGTGGCGGCGGTGTGGGGGTCCAGATGAGGGGTCGGGCCTAAGGGTTTAGGAGGGTTAGGTGGGCCTGGGAGGCCAGCCCAGTAGAGAGGGAGGCTGCTGGGCTCCACTCCCTCTCTCATATTTTCCCAAAACAGAAAAAAGGAAGGAAGAAAAGAGAGAAAGGAAAAAGGTTAGAGAAGGAACTTTGCCATGCGGATAATTTTCCTGGACTCGAAAAAATGAGCGTGATTGAAGAAAATAGGAGTGGGCATGGATGCAAGGTTTAGATTCAAACTCATTTGAATTTAATTCAAATGGATGAATAGGGAGTGGTGGTTTGGAAGGTCCAAAATGTTGAGAATTTTGGTGAAGCTCGGGAAAGTGATGAAAGATTTTAGGGCAAAGTTTGGAGACCAAACTTGAAGCAGAAAAGGCACATAATTATTTTGCAAGTGTGTTTATGGGTGATTCCGATATAGTGGAATATTTATTAGCTCCCTAATAATATTGGAAGGATAAGGTATATGTTATAAAGAGAAGGAAGAGAGAATCGAGAGTGTGGGGAGAAAAGGCATGGGGGGAGAGACGAGGATGAGGGCGACTAAGAAGAAAGATAATACCGGAGGTCAGACACGATGCGTGTGGGGGTCACACGACACTCGTCGCCCGCGCGAGAGGGCTCGTGGAATCGTTGTCTACAGCCAGATGCAAATGCAATGGGCACCCGAGCGAGCTGGACACGGTAGAGCACTCACCGAATAGGATTTTTTTTACATCAATCACCGATCAAATAAAATTATTCTCCAATCGATAGAGACACGCTTCTTTACCCATCAAATCGCTTCATTGTACAGGAGCAACAAGGAGAAGGAACAACAGGGAGGAGAGAGAGATGAGGAAGGAGAGAGGCGGGAGAAGAAGAGGACCATCGAGAGGGAGGAAGGGAAGGGAGAAGGCATAGAGAAGGGCGGCGACACGAGGTTATAGCGGACAGTTGGCCTCGCCGGCTGGAGCCGAGAGGAAGCCGGCGGAGATGGCATCCCGGGGAAGAGCTCGGCCTCTCCTTGCTTGGGCGCATTACATGCGCGCGTGCGCTAGGAGCGGCGACTGCTGGCTGCAGCGGGCACAAGCTCTCTTTTTTTAGAAGGAACGTTTTTTATTTCATTTTTTTAGGGAAAAGCGACCTTTTATTTCACTGTCACGGGCTGCCTATAATTCAGCCACATCCCTTTTTTTAGAAGATGATTCAGCCCTCAGTACCATAAAAAATTCTTTATTAATTAAAAGTATCATCTACTCAAAAAAATACTACCACCTCACAAATTTACATATGATCCCATCAATTTATATATGTCCCCAAATAGACAATCAACAAGCCTCTTCAAAAATAAAAACACTAAGGGTGAGGTGTAGCAATAATCTGGCATATGTGCCGATATGGATACTCTCTCGACTTCACAGTTAAGCGAGGATGAGCTTAGAGGTCATGGCAGAAGAGCCAGTGCTTGAATGAACTAGACATATGCAAGTCGGTGATTGAAATGCTAAAATCTTGAACCATGTGCGATATTTTTTTCCCATTGCAACGCATGGGCACTTTTGCTATTATATATATATATATATATATATATATATATATATATATATATATAAAATAATAATAAAGCACGGATCGACTTTGTCGGGTTCACCGTCACAATACGCTTTTTCCCGTGATTTTACGCTTTCAGTTTGAATTTTAAAACATATTCGAGGTGGTACTAAATTTTGTCTCTGTTGGGTTCGCCGTCGTTTTCTTACATCTGGTTCACGTGGCTGTGTGTGCGTACGAGCTTCGTGGATGGGCTTGGGCCTTACTAGCGAGAAAAAATACACACGAGCGAGCAGAATTGTAAAAGAAAAACATGCACACACGAACACGAGGGCTCGCCTTCTATCCGTACGAGTACGACGCCGCCGCTGCCGCGGCCGCACGCGACCTCTCCGGCCATCCGCTGATCTCCACCTCCATCGCACCGCCCCACCTCCTGCCACGCCCCGCCCCGCCTCACCGCGCGCTGCCGGCCCCCTGCCCCCCATCGTCGCACGTCGCCGGCCCTCCGCCCCTCTTTGCCGCGCGTCGCCGGACCGTCTACCGTCGCCGCGCGCTGCCACCGCCTACCCCATCAGCGCGTCTACTCCTACCCCAAGTGCCCTCACACCCGCGGCCTACCACCGCCGGCGACCCGCGGCGGCCTTCCACCGCCGGCGCCGCTCGACGCAGCGGCGACGGATCCCCCCGCCTCTGCCACCATGGCGCCATCGGGACTCCTCCTCGCTGCTTCCACCTCCACATTGATTTCCCCAACCCCGCAGGCTTCGCCTCCAGCCACTTCTTCCCGGCGCACTCTGCCCGCCGTCGGACCCATCCGCTGATCTCCACTACCCCAACACCCAATGACGATGCAATCCATGTTGGCAGAGGAGGAGGTCGTTCAATCGCCTCAACTCATGCCAAGAGCAAACTGCAATTCACCTTGGAATATGCAGTGCAAGAGAAGACACATCGAATACAGTTTGAATCAGTTCAGACAGCCAGCCGCCATTGTTGGTGAAGCTTCAGATTGAGCTGCAGTGAAGCTGCCAAGTGAAAGAACTGCAGCAGACTAGCGGCGAAGCTATTCATTTTCTCGGCACCGTGAAGTTTCATTGCCGGTCACCCCTATAGGGGCATAAGTATGTGATCCAGTGTCCAATCTTTATAGATAAGTCACTAGATGATTATACTAGGAATCACTTAGGATATTAGTATATTTTTAGTTATGCTATCATATGGGCTATCCACAGCTTATTGTCAGATCTAATTAAACCAGAAGAAAATCTACTTAATATATGTTTGGCTATGCGATTTCAAATTACTTTGTTTCCGGTAAAAATACCACATTACTAACATATTTTGTGATGTTTCCCATAGTTCTTTGCCTTCATGAAACAACATATGGGTGAGGCAATATATTTTCCTGTCTATATATCGGCGTCTCTGTTTTTAAAAATTGGCATTGAGGATCCCTTTTACATGTTTTTTCTACACCCTGCTGGGAGCTGAATTGCCTTTCCTATATATGAACAGATGGCAAGACATTCAAAGCATGGTTCCTCGCATCTGAGCGACAGTTTTTATGCCCTATGCCCTTGTCCGTCTCACATATCTACCTTGTATCTACAGGAAAATATATATTTTCTTTCTACTGCTAAGGCAATCTATCTACACGTAATCTATGGATTCTTTGTAGTTCAAATGGACTAATCTATATATTATTTATGCAGTACTGTTTATTAAGTTAAAGGTACCCTTTCTAGAGAGTGAAAACTGGTGTAGGGCAGGTTATATGGGTAGCAATGGCTTATATCCCTAATTATATTCGATTTTCTGGTTGTACGCAATTCGCTTTCCTCATAGGCAGAAGTAATGGCTGAGCTAAGTTAACGGCTACATGTTCCAGAACAAATTGGATCTGCAGTGTGTAGATCGATTGATGATATTTATTCTACTTTTAGAGAAAGGACTAAGCCCAACTTTTAATACAAAGCTTTGAAAGATTCTGATATTGCTGGGCCAGAAGCGAACAAGTGCCATGCATGGTGAACTGTCGCTAACTTCAGAAGATGGTAAGGTTGCATATGGCTGGAGCAACCTTCTCTTCAAATTTTCGGAATTATTTACCCTTTTTCTCTGTAGGTTCTATATTCAAATTCTCTTAATTATTCTTCACCCATTTTTTTCCTCTGCAGTTTCCATCCTTTTGAAAGCTCCTTTTGTTCTGTATGAGCCTAACCTGAAAATATATACGGTTATATATTGTCAGTATTTTCCTTTTTCCATACCTCATGGTTATTCGCTTCTGTTAGCTAGATGCATGTGCTTCAGTTATAGGAATTGCATGCCTTCTACGATTATGTCGTTGTTATTGGCTTGCGAAACATGCATAAGACTGTACCTATGGATAAAAATTACCCTACAAACTCCAACATTGAAAATACAGACTGGCTGGCATGAAAGTTTGAGAAATGCAGCAAGTGAATGACCTTGATTTGCATATTCGAGTGCAGGATTTAGTAGAGCTGGAGGTGTACCAGCTGTTTGAGGGATATCAGGTGTCATCTACTGCATGTGAGGCTGTTTATTTCCTTCATGTCATTCAATTTTGTCACCGGGGCCTCTTACGCCTACTCACTAGGTAAATAACTCTGTATCCTCAAACTCTCTCCACTGATAGAAAAAAGCCCTTTAGTCCCGGTTCGCAAAGGCCTTTAGTCCCGGCTGTGCAACCGGGACTAAATATGCGCGACTAAAAACCCCCCCCTTTAGTCGCGCCTCTTACAAACCGCGACCGTGGCTAACCGGGACTAAAGGCCCGTCCACGTGGGCGCCAGGGGTCCGTCGGGGCGGAGGACCTTTAGTCCCGGTTCTCGTGGCTAACCGGGAGGTTTAGGGTTTTAGCCCCCCTAAACCTGGTTTCTTTTTAATTTGTAGTGTTTTATTTTTTTTTATTTTATTTTGTGTTTTATTTTAATTTTGATGAAGTTTCAGTACACATATTCTACGCTACTATATACATGCATATGAAATTTCAAACAAGAAGAATTCAAGAGGAATATATAATATATATTCAATCTCGGGTGACCATATACAACTTCGAACAAGTTTCCATACACAATTAGGATGGATGACCATATACAACTTCGAACAAGTTTCAATCTCGGGTATGCATATAAATTTCTTCGTCCTCGGTATAGTGTTCTCCTTTAGGATTGATGACTTCCCTCATGAAAAATCCTGCTAATTCTTCTTGAATTGGTCGGAAGCGAGCTTCTGGACTAAGCCTCCTCCGCAAGTTATCTGTCGCGTTCCGCACGCTATCCGATGCCTTCCGCTCAGAGGTGTGTCTCCGGATGTTCTCACAAACATAGTATCCACATAGATTGGTCCCCGGTGGCTGCTTATCCACATTAACTAACCTTCTAAAATCTAGCTCATGTTTGAATTCACCGACAATTTCTTCTGAGAACCGACTCCAAACCCTACAGGGCAAAGAAAATTAAATGAACAAGGGAGTTATTAGTTACTTGATATTAGGAAATGAATGAAAGAGACCGATTGATATAGAGCTCAAATGATTGAAAATAATTACTTTTGCAGCATTTTTCTCATGTCGGCCCAACGCTTTGGATCCGAATCCATAGAGTCCATGATTAGAACTCTGGAGGTGTGAAGTTCAATATTTAGCAGAATCCAGTGGAACCTGCGGACACGTTACATGCACAGTCATGCATAACTCATCGATTAGACATACCATGCATGGAGTAAACAAAAGAGAATGGGCACAAGAGAGAAACACTCACCCAAAATGGTAAGGAAATAGAATATGACTTTTGAGTTGATGCTTTCTAAGAAACTTGTACAAGTCTTTCTCCACGTCTTCGGGGTGATTTTGTAACACATGTCCATTAACGATATGTGGGTTAATGAGCCCAACATCATGGATGTTTCTTATTTTGCATTCCCAAATCTTCAATCTGCATAATAGCGTACGCAACAATATAGTTAGGACAATATATATATATATATAGTGCAGGCAATGAAGAACGAGATGAGGTAGAAATAAATCACTCACAGAACGTAGCAACTCAGCATAGATTTGTCGAGGTCGCGCAGATTGAATAGCTGGAACAATTCACTCATATGAACTTGTACAGAGTACCGTTTGGTGTGATGCTCCTCTGTAACATCCGCATAAACATATTCTTTGTCGGCCCATGTTATGAATTGCTTGTACCAACGTAGCAGATTTCGCATTTGTGGTGGTAGACTCTTTTCCTGCGCAGGCTCGACGAGAGGCCCATTCCGCACATGTTGTAATGCTATCTCACATACTGGCGCATCCTCAAGGCCTAAGAAGGCACGAAGAGTCAAACCCATCTCGGACGCTTGTTTCATGGCACTCGCTACAGTCAATCCAAGTGCTGCCGCAGCTGCTATGATCTCGGGGTCCTCTTCCGGACTGGCTTTCACTATGAGCGGGGGGATCGATTGTTTTTTCTGCATCCCGAGCTGGTCAACTTGTTTCCCGCTTTTTTTACTTTCTTCTTTCTCCTCCTTCAATATTTTTGCTTGCCTACGAAGTTCATGTCCATAGTCGTCAGGCATATTCAGCTCGGCTTGGGACGGTGTCGTCAAAAAATCCTTAGCCCACTTCTTTTGCTTCTCAGTGAATACTTGCTTGGGCTCAGGCTATTTTATCGCCTTCATATCCGCCTTCCATTTCTCATAATCAGCAGACGCGGCCAATTTGGTTTCAGCTTCACTAAGTTCCCAAGGCCTTGGGAGGAGAGGCTTCAGTGATGGCTCCGGTACCCTTGTGGTCTTAGGTACATAAGGGTCCGGGTTAATAGTCCAGGAGCGGGTTTCCTTGCTGTCCGCCTGCTTCTGCTTCTTCGCCGGAGGTGGATTGGGGGGCGTCGTACCCGCCGGAGGAGGATTGGGGGGCGTCGTACCCGCCGGAGGTTGTGGATCGGGGGACGGCGTCGAATGGCGTGAAGGAGGTGTAGGTGAACCACCACGACCACCACCACCGCCACCACCGCCACCACCACCACCACCACCACCATCGGAGAGGGGTGGACTTGCTAGCCTTGGCGCCTCGCCTGGAAACACTATGTACTTCTTTTTCCATAGAATGATCTGGCGCTTGACATCTCCAAGTCTTCTCTCCCCTTCGGGTGTAGGTTTGTCAATCTCCAGGTCTTCAAACTCTTGGACTATGTCTTCCACCGTGACACGAGCATAGCCATATGCAATGGGGTTGTTGTGGTGGAGTGCTCCAGGTGTACAGGGTAAAGCACTGCCGCTAGCTACCTTCGTGGAAACGTTCCCCACGGGATAATGCAGATCACATTCTTTCATCTCCTTTACATCATCCACGGGGTAGTGAGGCTCCGGTGCACGAATCTCGATTATCGGTGCACTAGCACCAGGCGGGGCATCCGTGGAAGCCACGCTGCTTCTCCGCTGCTGGCTTCCGCGATCCGCTTCATGATCTTCATGCGGCCCTGCAGCCGATTTTTCTTTTAGTTTGAATTTAAAACATATACGCGAGGTGGTACTAATTCGGGGAACCACGTACCACGTCGTGTGCATCGAACGATGCCCGCCCGTGCGCTTCGGCCCAGTAATTCAGGCCCACATATCCCGTTTGAGCGCAGCCAGCAGCAAAGAATCGCGAGGCGACGGCGACGGCGACGACGACGGTGCAGGCGCAGCCAGGACTCGACGCACGCGAGTGGGACGAGGCGGCGTACCGGCAGGGCATCCTGCGGGAGCGCGACCTCTCCTGCCGCACCCTCTTCCGCGCCGTCTTCTACGACCACCGCGACGAACCCGACCCGCACGTCCTCCTCGCCGCTGCCTCCAGCGACGGTCCTTCTCGCTGTCTTCCTGCATCTCCTCCTCCGCCTCCGCCCACGGCGCCCCCCAGTTTTCGCCTCACCCCTCCCCTTCTCCCCCACTCCCTACTCTATTCTGTGCAGAGGCCCTCTCTCTCCCGTACGAGGACACGAGACGCCCCGACGGTAGGGTTCCCTTCGCCGCCGCGCCGCCGCGCCGCCGCTTCCGGCAGCCCTCGTCACCATCTTCCGTCCCCAATCGCCGTTGTAGTCCTCCCCCGCTGGTAAATAGCCTTGACGGAGCCCTAGCCACCGGCTCCCTGGAGCACGGCGCCCGCCGATATACACGATGGAGCGCCCGTGGACGTCCTGATCGTGGGCGAGGACCCCGCCGAGGCGACTAACCTCGCCACCGCGCGACTCCCCCAGCATCTCTGCCATCGCCTCACGCGGCTCCCCCAGCATCTCTGCCATCGCCTCGCGCTGCCGTGCGCAAGGACCAAGGATGCCACCGGCTCTCCTTGATATCTCTGTCTCCACTCCCCCGAGGTGCGAGGCCTTCGCCGGCGTCAAAGCCACTGCCGGGCGGGACGCGCAGGCGCCCGAGGGGCGCGGCGCTCCTCTCCTGGTGCGGCGCCCAAGGGAAGGAGGAGGGGATCGAGCTGCCAGCACACCACCCGCCGTTCGCCCCTGGTCCAGACTCCAGACTTTGTCGGAACTGTCGATTCTGCACTAGGTATTCACTGAAGCAAACCTTGCAATTTCCTGATATATCTTCATGGTTGTTGAAGCCAAGCTCGCATCTCATGATTCTCATCTGCTTTTTAATTACGCCCTATCCCAACCTGAAAATTCCTATTTATATGACTAATGAAACCCGTGTCAAGACTCAAGACTAAGTATGTACGAACAATTTTGCAAAATTTACTTTCTGTAACTGATGGTCTGAAGTAGTGTCTTGTACGTGGTTAGATAATGCAGTGGGGAATTTTTCTCATGTACAACCTATATATCAGAAAATGTTGCGCTTGGAATGATCTGTGCCAGTTATTAGTGTTTGTGGTCATGTGTTTCCTGTAGATCAAATATCTATTTATAATTTTGGATCAGTATACGAGCTTTGAAATTCAGAATTGCATTTACTGTTTTTCTTTTTGGCGCAGAAAGAAGTAGTTAGTGTTAAACATATGGTAGACCGAGCTACTTACCAATGGGAATTTGTGTGGAGATCTCTGATGTTTTCTGTGCACTTCTGTGGTTGAAAACCTGAAACGATTTGTGTAACTGATAGGTCTGTTGCTTTACTCCTACACTGCTTATTTAACCTGCGATTAATTTTGATATTTGATTTTTGTCAAGCAGATCATCGGACTATAGATTATTGATCAAGCATGAAACGTTGTAAAGGAAAAGAATCTACATTTGCATGCTTGATTTGAAGACTTGCTAGCTGGGTGAAGAAGCTTTCTGACAAACATCCAAATAACTCTAATAGGCCCAAGTTGAGCATATGTTAGATGGTCTAGATGACATGGATGGTTCCGAGGATGTTCCTTTTGATGAGCTCATAGGCATGCAAGGCGTAGTATTTCACTTGGTTGGGAATGCAATTACAGTAAGCATCTCTTCTTTGTCTTATTTTAGTTAGACAAATGTGTTTCCTTCAGGTTTACATGTATCTGTACAGATATTCTGACTAATATTTTCATGCTATGCAAAATACTAGACCTTGTTTCCTCGTAAGCTATGGTTGAACAGCATTTGTATTGATTATCTTTAATCTTTACTATGTCCCCTCCAAATAGTTAGCCTGTTAGATACCTTATCTTGGCTTATCTGTCACATATGACATATCTATCTTTATTTCTTTTTCCCTTTATTGGTGTCTCATTTCACTCCCAGAAATGTCATGTTAATAAGTGGCATGAGGGAAATATGTTTTTTCCTAAAATTTAGAAGCACTTAGGAGTCTTCATATGTCCAGAAAAATTGTTCTATCTATGTGTGTTTTGTGTGTTATCGTATGCTTGCGCTGCTTGCACATCTGGCCGAAGATCAAGTCAAGATGCTTAGCTCATGTACTTGCTTCTCTGTACATTCAGATTCACATTCAGGTTCTTTCAGGAAATTCGCCGTACAACCACCCTTTTATTTAGAGAAAAAATAGACTGCAAAATTTCATATTTGCTCCTGTCTATTTTGAACTCGCAGCTCTCCGAGGGCCTAAGTTGACAACGTCGCGCAGCGGCTGGGCGGTGGTTCACCGACGACGACAGCGGCGCTCCAGCCGCCCATCTTCTCCTCCCCATTCTTCATTTTATAGCCCCCACCTCCACCCAAATGGTTTTCCACCATTGCCCCTCACAACATGCCTCTGCCGCCTATGCCCCTATCCCGCCTACTTCTCCAAGGTTGCCCACCCTCCGGGTGCCTGCCCCTTAGTCACCACCCCATGCGGCGCCCCCCACTTATCAGCCACTGTCCCCAGATGACCATTGCACACCACAACTCGCCTCTCTCAGTTAATATACCCCACAGCTCGCCACCTCCCGGGCGTGAAATTAGAGTGTTACGGAAAAATCAAGAGATATGGAGGAACAGAGATTGCTCATTGTAATTCAGTTGCTAAACTGAACCATGTAACTGGATCAGGTTTCGGCATACACATAGCCAAACGTTTGAGTGATAGTTATACTACACTAGCATCTATATTCAAATTTGACAGAAATAGCAATAAAACCTATTAAATTTTGAAAGGATGCAGAAAATACTGTTGTTTGGATCTATTGCACAACGCAAAAAAGGTAAAATCAGTGTAAGCTTTTGATTTTAAAGGTCCCATTTTTTCCTTAAAAAAAAGATTGACTGTTGTTTCACATGACAAATCTATCCTCAAATGCATCAACATTCCTACGTGGAACAAATGCATTGGCATATCATGTGGATGGGAAGACGTGCGGTACTATGGCAGTTTGTTTTATTTGTTTCTTTCTATGTTGGTACAGGTAACTTCAGCACATATATCACAATGGAGGGCAAGTATATGTATAAATTTAGATTTTGTCCAATCTGTTGTACATTGCATTGCTATTTCTTCAATCGCTGTAATTTTCTAACCATGGTAACAATGCTCAATTTGCCTAGCTCAAATGATGTTGAAGCCGAGAAGCAACAGTAGGTAGAATACATTGGTCTGAATTTTTGCACCAAGATTCAAATAATATCACAGCTCGTATGATGCACAATATTTCTGAAAATCTAGGAGCCTATGGTCAGATTTAGGTTAGGACTCGGGACAACGAGAATAAATATCACATATACCGTACCGGCGCCCCAAAGAACCCTATTCTCAATTGGTCCATCGTTTTTGTCAACAGCCCGTCATTTTTCTCCCGTTGCAACGCATGGGCATTTGTGCTAGTCTTTTTCTCTAATAATAAAGCACGGATTGACTCCGTGGGTTCACCGTCACAATACGCTTCTTCCCATGAATTTACGTTTTTATTTTAAATTTAAAACATATACACGAGGTGGTACTAAATTTCGTCGGCAGCGTTTCTGCCCATGCGTACAAAGTTCTCCTCAGTCATCTCGCTGGGCCTCAATGCATGCTAACATGGGCCAACAATGTCAACTTGGGCCTGATGGAAAAGAGACGGCTCACATCTCTTGCTCGCTCGTTCCCTCAACTCCGCACGCACCCCAGCCGCCGGGCTCGCTCAAAAGAAAAAGCGATCTCTTGCCTCTCCATCTTCTCCCCTACTTCCTCCCTATTGTCGTCCGTCAAGTACTCTGACATGAACTCTGCTAGAGCACGCGACCATGGGGCCTCTGACACGGACTCCTTTACTCGTTCTGCAAGCTGAAGCTACATACAAAAAGGCATTGAGTCCCAAGTTCCGTCCGTCCAATCTCGTCGACATTGCCGCACCAAAGCATTCAATCTCACCGACTTCGCCGGAACACCGCTACACCCAAGCAATGGTTTCTTCCTTCGTCACCTACACAAGCTAGCAACAGGCCTCCTCTATCCCGCTCGCTCAATGCCGTGGAAATTCGTGATCGGCATGAACCCATAGCCGCAGCCGAGCATTAGTCACCGCCGCAAACTCCTGAATCTCTAACCTATATATTGACGGGGCTGAGATAGCGGAGCCTGAACTGGCGGCCATGGGTGACGAGCAGGAGCCATAGCTAGCTGCCGGGTGATTGTTTGCTCCAGCCCATGCACGTATGCATGCTCATGTAGATGTATTTATAGACAAAAACTGTGATCAATACAACAGTGTGTTGAATCTCTCTTTCACACACACGCACGTGCGCGTGCACGCACAGTTCACAGTTTACACAAAAAAGAGAATATCGTTGGTTTTATATAGTGAACAATGCCTGCACTGTTCATAGTTTTCAATTTCAGTGATTTGTTTTTTAGTGTGTAGCCCGCATTTCAATGTATTTCGTCATGAATATTTTCAAGCATGATATATACACCCGCATGATACTGTGTTTTTTCTTCAAGTTATTTTAAGCATTCAAACATTAATTTTGAATTTATAAAATAAAAAACCCTCCGTATCCTCGAGCTCCAAGACGAATTTTTGTTAGACTATGATACTGCAATAAATATTTTTCCTGTAGCAACGCACAGGCCTTTTTGCTAGTCTCTACTTTTAATGGACGACTTGGTGAATAGTCCGCGCGGTTAATTTTCGCTGGTTTATTTTCGTCATACTCCTACCGTCGTTTTTTTTCGTCATCGCACCACCTCTGCCTTACTCGATTAAAAAAACCGGTGCAAACAAAACCCCTGGGATCGATCCCACGTTCACACAGCTGATCGATCTCCGCCGCCGCCCGACACAGCAGATCGATCTCCGCCGCCGCCCGATCGCACGCCCGAACCACCCCTACGCCCAGACCGCGGCGGATCCATCCCTGTGCCGCGCCGCGGCGGATCCATCCCTTCGCCGTCGCACTTGCAGGAGGCGGCGGTCTGCTGTTGGATCGGGCGAGGACACGGGGCCGCGATCCCGCGTGTCGTGTTCGCCGGAGATCACGACCCCGATCCGAAGGCGGCCACCTTCTGACCACCCACAGGGTGTCAACCGGCGCTGCTCCCCTTTCAGTGCTACGTAATGCAAGTTCATACACATTATTTCATACTGAATATTTCATGCTGAAGGTCATACAAAAAAACATCTCAGGAGGCGGCGATCTGCTGTGGGATCGCTTTAGGAGACGCGAAGCGATCTGGTGTGGGATCGCTTTAGGAGACGGGGCCGCGATCCCGTCTACGTGACGCCGTGATCCCCTTCTGGACGCGCCCAGCATCCAACTTCTGCTGTACGTACCGCACATTACCTATGTACAGAAAATAGATACAGAATCTCAAGTTTATACTCGTTTATGACTATCTTTGCTGGAGCATGGTAGGCTTGAGTTGGTTGCTTGTGCTTGTGCCGGTCTCCTGTACATATATTGAATGAAGTCAGAAAACAGAAATACCGGCAATGGAACCAACTTAGTACCCATCACGAAAAACAACATTTGAAATCAAAACTTACCACCATGCTATCCCAAATTATATGCATCCTTTCTTCAATACCTGGGATCAAGTAATGAAAAGAGAGATGCCTTAGCCAGCTTCCATTTGCAATGACACAACACAGTTTCCTTTGTTCAAGCCCTATGGCTTACCATTTACGCCATTGGGAATCTTCCTGAAATCATCATAACCGAAAGCTTTCTGAGTGGAATTGAAGGTGCAACGATCAGTTCCCACAAGCTGCATAGGAACAAAGAACAGTTCGGTGCTTATTCAAGGGATGTTTCCGTCTCCATAGTAGACAATGTACAAACAATATTTTCAGAAAATAATATTCCTTTTATAATTTACCGCCTCGAACAATCTTCAAGCAGAGGCTAAACACCAGCTTGAAGCGCTTTATTTTAAGGACTCCACAACTTCACACTTCAGGAAATTAAGGTGGGATTCTGGATTCAAGCGTGTCACCTGTAATATTCCTGATGAAAGAGCAGCTTGAAGTGCTTTATTATGCCCTGCTTCCCGGATTGGAGGACTCATCACATACCTAGAAGCAAGATATGAAATAAGAGGAACCACAGCTACATAAACATATACTGATTGTGTGTGTTCTATTTACTTTGAAGCAGTTGCAAAGTCAGGATCCCAAAGCCAAGAATCATCAAGGACTAGCCCAGATACCACAGGTTCCCCGATGACTCTCTGACCTGCAAAGTTTGAGCTTACATCAACTTACATTTTGTTTCACAATTTGACACGCGTTGAAAATTTAAATCAACTTAGTACTTAGATTTGGGGTATTATCAATCCCGTGGGACCACTTAGTTCTGAAGCCCCAACAAGTTATTCTGGGACCGACCCAGTCCTGATTTTTTTTGTACAAAGCCGAAACTAGCCAATGTTCTGAAAGTAAATGTTCATAAAATAACTCTGTCTTAATTTGCATTGATGAGGAACTTGTTTGAACCAAATGGCCAGGCACCATACCTTCTCTTTTAGCCTTGGCAATCTCTTCCATTGCATCAGTACTCATCACATGAACAACATACAACGGTGTATTGACGAATTTTGCTAATCGAATTGCCCGTGAAGTTGCCTCGCCTTCCAACTGCAGAAAAGAAGAGAAACTTAATTGACTCATCACTACCTTCCTGTGAGAGGAAAGCACAAATTTCATGTTAAAGCTATCTCATCAAGGACTTGAATTTTGTCAAAAAAAACATGAACCCGTCAAGACAAAGGAATTACAACTGGAGGTCTTGAGAGAGCATGCCCTTCTGGACCAGTTATCCCAAGGTCAATCATCCGCTGCTGTCCCTCAGCAACAGCATCCCCGTTCTCTGCATGAACCATAGCCAGTGCACCAAGAGACTTGCATTTCTGTAAGCCTTCAAGGAGGAGGTCGTCCATCAAGGAACCTTTATATGCCATGAAGAACTTGAAAGAATTGATCCCTGAAAATTTGGCACAGAGGATCTTCGTCATGAACAGAATAGTCCAAGAATGCAGAAGAGAGTATGCACCCACCATGTTCCTTGACCATCACTTCCATTTGCATAACTTAGGAGCTGAAATTTGCAACAGAATAGCTTAGGAGCTGTTTACGCATGTTGCTGAACATGTTTAGTTGCTGTATATGTTTGCATAACTGATTGTGCTGCTTTTACTTACTTTGATTGCTTGGTTGTGTGGCTTGTTTTGCTTACTTTGCACTGCCAAGAAGCAGCCTGTCCAATAAGCATAGTCTCCAAGTTGTCTCCAAGTTCACGAACGAAAGTGCATGAAACATAACAATTAAGAATCAGTCTGTTTACATAAAACCTCCCAATACGGAGGCCAGGAGTTGGATCCTGGGCGCGTCCAGAAGGGGATAACAAAATAAATGATTGACGGTAGACAACTTCAGTATGAAACATAACAAAATAAGATCATTAAGATGGTAGACAACTTCAGTTCACAAGCCATTGTTAATAGTATGAAATCTTTGCTTGTAGGTAAGTATGGGGAATCCACAAAGCAAATCTGCGGAACATACAACAGCGTCAGGTGTACCTAGAGGTAAATCTTTGACTAAAAAACTTGCCGCACATGTCAAGCTATATCCCGATTGTGATTTCCTTAAATGACGTTGTTTCAGATAATTTGGATTGGACAAATGATGGTGAGAACAACCTGAGTACCCCATTTATGACAGTTGGATTGTCAATTTACCATGATTTAATACTATTTATTTATCGAATTGATCTCGCTTACTTGTATGAATGACACTCAGATGGGCTGACACTTGAACCGTCTGGACAACCGGTTCTTCCGGATAATGAACTTGTGGGTACTGAAGGTGTAGGTTATCAGATGGCTGGGACAAACGTTGTTGATAATCACCCTATTAGTCCAGGTATGAGGCTGTGCGGATAGAGTACTCATCATTTTATTCTCTTAAGTTCGTGACTTCAATCTCAGTTACTTGTATGAACCATGCTCCAGGCCACTCGATACCTGAACAGACCGTAGACCCGATTGTTCCCCAACCCACTGATGGTGATATCACATGTGTTCAGCGGCCTCCCGATCTGAACTCAGGTGAGCAAAAAACATATTGAAAAGGAGACCCGGCAATCTCGGTTATTTATCATGCTTATAGAGGTTGTGTTGCAGACATTCAAGAACAGTCTAAGAACAATAACATTTAGCTTTTGTTTTGTTCCAGATGTTCTTGATGTGTCTCCTATTGATGGAGGAATACACCTGTACACTATGTCAACTGCTCAAGATTTATCCCAAACCGTTTCAACATCCGAGCACATGACTACAGGATCTTTCGAGAATGTCACCAAACAAACTAAAAAAGGTATCTTATCTGATGAAAAAAGGGAGCAGATAAACGCCAAGAGGCGAGCTAATTATCGGCGGAAGAAAGAGGAGGAAGCAAAGAAACTTGAGCATGAAAGTCAAGCTTACCTTTCAACATCTGGTATAATTGTTTGATTTTTAATGAAAACAATGTGCATTCCTGCTTTGACTACTCTCACAGCTTGCTGCATCTATTATTAGACCGTCTATTTACTTGTATGAACCAATTTCAGATCAGTCCATCACTGAACAGACCGCAGTTGTTGTTGTTCCTCAACCCACTGATGGTGATCACATGTGTACCGCGGCCTTCCGAACTGAACTCAGGTTAGTATAAAACATAATCAGTACTCTCTACTCTTCGGATAGCACTAAACTGACCCGTTATGACCACTATCGGTTATTTTTACATCAAGCGGGCAACCCGGCAACCTCATCAACGTTTGTGTCTCTCAGTTGTCTCACTGACGAGTTAGCCGCAGCCGTAGCACAAAGTGTAAACGGTATTACAAGATTCGTCTTTCGTTGTGAACCGTATCTATCTTATAGAGGTTGTGTTGCAGATGTTCATTAACATACTAAGTACATTATCATTTTGGTTTGGTTTTGTTCCAGAGGCTCTAGATTTGACTCATATGTATGGAGGAAATCACGTAAACATCAATGCAACTCCTCAAGTTTTACCACAATCCGGTTCAACATCCAAGCACATGACTACAGGATCTGTCGTGCGTGTCTCCAAACCATCTAAGAAAGTTATCTTGTCTGATGAAAAAAGGGAGCAGATAAACGCCAAGAGGCGAGCTGCTTATCGGAGGAAAAAAGAGGAGGAAGCAGAAAAAGTACAGCATGGAAGTCAACCTGACCTTTCAATATCTGGTATGATTGTTTGATTTTAAATCAAAACAATGTACATTCCTGCATTCACTACTCTCACACCTTCATGCATCTATTACTAGATGACAAGAAAGAGCTAATAAATGCGCGGAGGCGGGCAACGTATCTTAAGAACAAGGAAAATGCTGACATTAACAAGGAACAGATGAAAGCTCCGTTGGTAGATGGTTATCGAAGAAAATATGATGACGCCGCCGGCAAGCATCTCCATCAAAATATGCCTGCCGTTGACATGTCGGGTACGACTATTTCTATATTACAGGCCAAACGTCTATTGAATATACTCCCTTTGTTCATAACAGTATGATTATTATCTGAGAATCCGTGAGTATGACACCTGCAACCATATTGCAGGTATGCAAAATGTTCCACGGAGCGCTCTCGGTGATATCACTAATGGGGTACAAGCTCACCCTATGCTCCTTGCCGACAAAAATAGCCAGATCAAGGCTCAAGGGCGAGCTACCGTGAAGCACAAAGATGATAACCTTCCTGCCCTTACAATATCAGGTTAGAATGCTTTTTGATTCAGCTGCCTCTTGATAGTATATATATTCCTAATGTTTCTGGATACAAGTGTTTAATAAGTTATCTTGGAAAACAAGCTTATCAAACTCATTTTTTTATCGTCCTCTCGTTTGACTTTTGATTAGACATTAATACCTTGTGAAAATGGATGGAAGGAGTCAGCTGATATGACCTGCATAATATGCTGGTACCTTTTGTATCAATGATCAATTAATGCAGTACTGATTAGCATTTTACACTGTTGTATAACCAGCCGACCCAAATAGGTCCAGCTATACGTCATTGTCACAAGATGAGGCGGTATTGCCTCATACCAATACAATCAGTACAGCTGTCATTCATGATAACCAACTACCTAGGAAGCAGCGTGGTAAGAAACACAGAACTTGCTTAACTCCTGATCAAATGGAGCAAACAAACGCGCGGAGGCGAGCAACATATCGGAAACATCTACAGCACGGAACTATCGATCTTGAAGAAAAAAATACCACGCTGCGAGAATGGAGGGCATGCAGCAAAGAGAAGGGGGAGTTAAGTGCAAAAAGAAAGGCAACTTATGCGGCAAAGAAGCACACCCCGTGCAAAGAATCCCTCGCACTCCCACGTCCAGACCTAGCAAACTTATCCTGCGCAACACCCCTCTCTCGGGCCGCCGAAGGTGATTCATCTGATGGCGACCCGACGACAATCATGCCGAATTTCATTGTTGGTACCAATGGTATGATAATTCTATTGTCACCTTGTTGTGCTCATTCTCACCAACCCTCATCTGACATGACGTTGTCTATTGTCACATTCGCCATGGAGATAATGCAGACGAAATCGATGGGTTCCGAGACTGCATCACTGGCGATGAGATGACACCATCCGACTTTATGGATGAGGAGTACTACATGTTTCGCGACGAAGGTATGGTCAACTATAATCTATGAATTTGTGGGGCTTTATCATAATTATAGTTAGTAGTTAATAATGTTTTGAACATCATGTTTCAACAAATGCACGTAGGATACGATAATGACACCTTGGAGGATGAAGAGGAAGCGATCATGTCGTCTGCTATACCTAGCGAGGTTGATCCATTAGACTTTGTCTACACAAACATCCCAGACACGACTCACATCCTGAAGCTCGACGCAAACTGCAAACACTGCAAGGAAAAAAAATTGTGTCCGAGACTGACGGCTTCTGCTGTCGCAATGGCCAGATCAAACTTAAACAACCTGAGCCAATCCCAGAGCTGATGAGGCTATGGTCAAGCATGGATGCAGATTCTAGACATTTTCGGGAAAACATACGCTTCTTCAACGGGCATTTCGCCTTCACAACCCTTGGCGTCAGCCTTGATGAGAACTACACAAACATGAAGTCTGGGGTGTACACATTCCGGGCACACGGCACCATCTACCACAATGTGCATTCATTCGGGCCTAGCTCCCGTCCTGAGCATCTGCAGTTATACTTCTATGATGATGACCCAACCATCACTCATCGTAAGGCGGCCACCAAGCAATTAGACCAAGATGTCATGAAGAAGTTAGTAGACATACTCAAAGAAAACCCGTACTCCCAGCAATTTAGGAGTTTGGGTGCACACAAGGACAACCTCGATGATCTGGTGTGGGATCGCTTTAGGAGACGGGGCCGCGATCCCGTCTACGTGACGCCGTGATCCCCTTCTGGACGCGCCCAGCATCCAACTTCTGCTGTACGTACCGCACATTACCTATGTACAGAAAATAGATACAGAATCTCAAGTTTATACTCGTTTATGACTATCTTTGCTGGAGCATGGTAGGCTTGAGTTGGTTGCTTGTGCTTGTGCCGGTCTCCTGTACATATATTGAATGAAGTCAGAAAACAGAAATACCGGCAATGGAACCAACTTAGTACCCATCACGAAAAACAACATTTGAAATCAAAACTTACCACCATGCTATCCCAAATTATATGCATCCTTTCTTCAATACCTGGGATCAAGTAATGAAAAGAGAGATGCCTTAGCCAGCTTCCATTTGCAATGACACAACACAGTTTCCTTTGTTCAAGCCCTATGGCTTACCATTTACGCCATTGGGAATCTTCCTGAAATCATCATAACCGAAAGCTTTCTGAGTGGAATTGAAGGTGCAACGATCAGTTCCCACAAGCTGCATAGGAACAAAGAACAGTTCGGTGCTTATTCAAGGGATGTTTCCGTCTCCATAGTAGACAATGTACAAACAATATTTTCAGAAAATAATATTCCTTTTATAATTTACCGCCTCGAACAATCTTCAAGCAGAGGCTAAACACCAGCTTGAAGCGCTTTATTTTAAGGACTCCACAACTTCACACTTCAGGAAATTAAGGTGGGATTCTGGATTCAAGCGTGTCACCTGTAATATTCCTGATGAAAGAGCAGCTTGAAGTGCTTTATTATGCCCTGCTTCCCGGATTGGAGGACTCATCACATACCTAGAAGCAAGATATGAAATAAGAGGAACCACAGCTACATAAACATATACTGATTGTGTGTGTTCTATTTACTTTGAAGCAGTTGCAAAGTCAGGATCCCAAAGCCAAGAATCATCAAGGACTAGCCCAGATACCACAGGTTCCCCGATGACTCTCTGACCTGCAAAGTTTGAGCTTACATCAACTTACAGTTTGTTTCACAATTTGACACGCGTTGAAAATTTAAATCAACTTAGTACTTAGATTTGGGGTATTATCAATCCCGTGGGTCCACTTAGTTCTGAAGCCCCAACAAGTTATTCTGGGACCGACCCAGTCCTGATTTTTTTGTACAAAGCCGAAACTAGCCAATGTTTTGAAAGTAAATGTTCATAAAATAACTCTGTCTTAATTTGCATTGATGAGGAACTTGTTTGAAACAAATGGCCAGGCACCATACCTTCTCTTTTAGCCTTGGCAATCTCTTACATTGCATCAGTACTCATCACATGAACAACATACAACGGTGTATTGACGAATTTTGCTAATCGAATTGCCCGTGAAGTTGCCTCGGCTTCCAACTGCAGAAAAGAAGAGAAACTTAATTGACTCATCACTACCTTCCTGTGAGAGGAAAGCACAAATTTCATGTTAAAGCTATCTCATCAAGGACTTGAATTTTGTCAAAAAAAACATGAACCCGTCAAGACAAAGGAATTACAACTGGAGGTCTTGAGAGAGCATGCCCTTCTGGACCAGTTATCCCAAGGTCAATCATCCGCTGCTGTCCCTCAGCAACAGCATCCCCGTTCTCTGCATGAACCATAGCCAGTGCACCAAGAGACTTGCATTTCTGTAAGCCTTCAAGGAGGAGGTCGTCCATCAAGGAACCTTTATATGCCATGAAGAACTTGAAAGAATTGATCCCTGAAAATTTGGTACAGAGGATCTTCGTCAGGAAAAGAATAGTCCAAGAATGCAGAAGAGAGTATGCACTCACCATGTTCCTTGACCATCACTTCCATTTGCATAACTTAGGAGCTGAAATTTGCAACAGAATAGCTTAGGAGCTGTTTACGCATGTTGCTGAACATGTTTAGTTGTTGTACATGTTTGCATAACTGATTGTGCTGCTTTTACTTACTTTGGTTGCTTGGTTGTGTGGCTTGTTCTGCTTACTTTGCACTGCCAAGAAGCAGCCTGTCCAATAAGCATAGTCTCCAAGTTGTCTCCAAGTTCACGAACGAAAGTGCATGAAACATAACAATTAAGAATCAGTCTGTTTACATAAAACCTCCCAATACGGAGGCCAGGAGTTGGATCCTGGGCGCGTCCAGAAGGGGATAACAAAATAAATGATTGACGGTAGACAACTTCAGTATGAAACATAACAAAATAAGATCATTAAGATGGTAGACAACTTCAGTTCACAAGCCATTGTTAATAGTATGAAATCTTTGCTTGTAGGTAAGTATGGGGAATCCACAAAGCAAATCCGCGGAACATACAACAGCGTCAGGTACCTAGAGGTAAATCTTTGACTAAAAAACTTGCCGCACATGTCAAGCTATATCCCGATTGTGATTTCCTTAAATGACGTTGTTTCAGATAATTTGGATTGGACAAATGATGGTGAGAACAACCTGAGTACCCCATTTATGACAGTTGGATTGTCAATTTACCATGATTTAATACTATTTATTTATCGAATTGATCTCGCTTACTTGTATGAATGACACTCAGATGGGCTGACACTTGAACCGTCTGGACAACCGGTTCTTCCGGATAATGAAATTGTGGGTACTGAAGGTGTAGGTTATCAGATGGCTGGGACAAACGTTGTTGATAATCACCCTATTAGTCCAGGTATGAGGCTGTGCGGATAGAGTACTCATCATTTTATTCTCTTAAGTTCGTGACTTCAATCTCAGTTACTTGTATGAACCATGCTCCAGGCCACTCGATACCTGAACAGACCGTAGACCCGATTGTTCCCCAACCCACTGATGGTGATATCACATGTGTTCAGCGGCCTCCCGATCTGAACTCAGGTGAGCAAAAAACATATTGAAAAGGAGACCCGGCAATCTCGGTTATTTATCATGCTTATAGAGGTTGTGTTGCAGACATTCAAGAACAGTCTAAGAACAATAACATTTAGCTTTTGTTTTGTTCCAGATGTTCTTGATGTGTCTCCTATTGATGGAGGAATACACCTGTACACTATGTCAACTGCTCAAGATTTATCCCAAACCGTTTCAACATCCGAGCACATGACTACAGGATCTTTCGAGAATGTCACCAAACAAACTAAAAAAGGTATCTTATCTGATGAAAAAAGGGAGCAGATAAACGCCAAGAGGCGAGCTAATTATCGGCGGAAGAAAGAGGAGGAAGCAAAGAAACTTGAGCATGAAAGTCAAGCTTACCTTTCAACATCTGGTATAATTGTTTGATTTTTAATGAAAACAATGTGCATTCCTGCTTTGACTACTCTCACAGCTTGCTGCATCTATTATTAGACCGTCTATTTACTTGTATGAACCAATTTCAGATCAGTCCATCACTGAACAGACCGCAGTTGTTGTTGTTCCTCAACCCACTGATGGTGATGTCACATGTGTACCGCGGCCTTCCGAACTGAACTCAGGTTAGTATAAAACATAATCAGTACTCTCTACTCTTCGGATAGTACTAAACTGACCCGTTATGACCACTATCGGTTATTTTTATATCAAGCGGGCAACCCGGCAACCTCATCAACGTTTGTGTCTCTCAGTTGTCTCACTGACGAGTTAGCCGCAGCCGTAGCACAAAGTGTAAACGGTATTACAAGATTCGTCTTTCGTTGTGAACCGTATCTATCTTATAGAGGTTGTGTTGCAGATGTTCATTAACATACTAAGTACATTATCATTTTGGTTTGGTTTTGTTCCAGAGGCTCTAGATTTGACTCATATGTATGGAGGAAATCACGTAAACATCAATGCAACTCCTCAAGTTTTACCACAATCCGGTTCAACATCCAAGCACATGACTACAGGATCTGTCGTGCGTGTCTCCAAACCATCTAAGAAAGTTATCTTGTCCGATGAAAAAAAGGGAGCAGATAAACGCCAAGAGGCGAGCTGCTTATCGGATGAAAAAAGAGGAGGAAGCAGAAAAAGTACAGCATGGAAGTCAACCTGAACTTTCAATATCTGGTATGATTGTTTGATTTTAAATCAAAACAATGTACATTCTTGCATTCACTACTCTCACACCTTCATGCATCTATTACTAGATGACAAGAAAGAGCTAATAAATGCGCGGAGGCGGGCAACGTATCTTAAGAACAAGGAAAATGCTGACATTAACAAGGAACAGATGAAAGCTCCGTTGGTAGATGGTTATCGAAGAAAATATGATGACGCCGCCGGCAAGCATCTCCATCAAAATATGCCTGCCGTTGACATGTCGGGTACGACTATTTCTATATTACAGGCCAAACGTCTATTGAATATACTCCCTTTGTTCATAACAGTATGATTATTATCTGAGAATCCGTGAGTATGACACCTGCAACCATATTGCAGGTATGCAAAATGTTCCACGGAGCGCTCTCGGTGATATCACTAATGGGGTACAAGCTCACCCTATGCTCCTTGCCGACAAAAATAGCCAGATCAAGGCTCAAGGGCGAGCTACCGTGAAGCACAAAGATGATAACCTTCCTGCCCTTACAATATCATGATAGAATGCTTTTTGATTCAGCTGCCTCTTGATAGTATATATATTCCTAATGTTTCTGGATACAAGTGTTTAATAAGTTATCTTGGAAAACAAGCTTATCAAACTCATTTTTTTATCGTCCTCTCATTTGACTTTTGATTAGACATTAATACCTTGTGAAAATGGACGGAAGGAGTCAGCTGATATGACCTGCATAATATGCTGGTACCTTTTGTATCAATGATCAATTAATGCAGTACTGATTAGCATTTTACACTGTTGTATAACCAGCCGACCCAAATAGGTCCAGCTATACGTCATTGTCACAAGATGAGGCGGTATTGCCTCATACCAATACAATCAGTACAGCTGTCATTCATGATAACCAACTACCTAGGAAGCAGCGTGGTAAGCAACGCAGAACTTGCTTAACTCCTGATCAAATGGAGCAAACAAACGCGCGGAGGCGAGCAACATATCGGAAACATCTAGAGCATGGAACTATCGATCTTGAAGAAAAAAATACCACGCTGCGAGAATGGAGGGCATGTAACAAAGAGAAGGGGGAGTTAAGTGCAAAAATAAAGGCAACTTATGCGGCAAAGAAGCACACCCCATGCAAAGAATCCCTCGCACTCCCACGTCCGGACCTAGCAAACTTATCCCGCGCAACACCCCTCTCTCGGGCCGCCGAAGGTGATTCATCTGATGGCGACCCGACGACAATCATGCCGAATTTCATTGTTGGTACCAATGGTATGATAATTCTATTGTCACCTTGTTGTGCTCATTCTCACCAACCCTCATCTGACATGACGTTGTCTATTGTCACATTCGCCATGGAGATAATGCAGACGAAATCGATGGGTTCCAAGACTGCATCACTGTAGCGACCAGACCTCAAATGGCATGTGCTGCTATGCACCAGTGTCATCCCTGGATCAGTAATGCTGACACGCACAGTACAAATGGAGGATTTATAACAGAGTAGCAATCACACACTTATTACATCGAATATCTCCGAAGAGATTAAGTATGATAAACATGGCTTAAGGCCATCTAAAACGATAACGGCGGAAGACTTGGAAGATAAGTGAGTCCATCACTCCAGTGGCATCACTGAGTATAAGACCACGACCTAAGGCACCTTACTCGTCGTCTGAAAAGTCTGCAACATGAAACGTTGCAGCCCGAAAACGGGTCAGCACATAGGATATGCTGGCAAAGTAACACATAGAGAGAAGTGAACAATAATAATGCTATACTATATGCATATATGGCTGGTGGAAAGCTCTATGGTTACAGTTTTGCGAAAGCCAATTTTATCCTACTTCAAAGGAATAAATTTTATTTAACTATCATGGTGGTTGTGAAACATTGAGAAGGTACCTCCAACTCAATCCCAATTAAGTGTCATCATTAGCCCAACAAAATTAATTATAAGTAACATGGTGATGAGATTCAAATGATAATCCAGGTACTAGATACTCAAATTGTCCATAACCGGGGACACGGCTAATCATGATCAGTTTGTACACTCTGCAGAGGTTTGTGCACTTTTCCCCATAAGACTCGACCGCCTCCGCTTGATTCTCGCACTACATGATGTTTGAGAAACGGATGACCGAGACACAGTCTTTCAGGAACAATCACTCTTTACTCCGGGTGGACCGGTACACCTACTTTCCCCTACATCTGCTAGTCCACCTCTTCAAGAGATCCTGTAACCTACTCAGCTATGCTAGAGCCCATAATAGCTTGTGGCTGCACACGGAAGTTTCTAGCATGAATAATCTTATGATCCCTTTGAGCCTGGGTGGCGGACCTTATACATACAGGCAACACTGGGTTCTCCAGGTGCCTCAATCCACCCAGATGTGAGTTTTAGTTGCCACCTTAAGTTGAACCATTAATAAACATCTCACATCTGTCATGAATATCACTCAAACCCAAATCCACGTCTACGAGCATAGCATGGCAATAATAAAAGCAACGTAGAAGTAACTCCCAAGGGTTTGATAAGAAAACAGGTAATAGGTACTACCTCAACTACTTCCCAGTACCCACAGTTTAATTAGATCCTAATCATGCAAGTGTTTGAGGAAAACAGATCTAATGCAATAAAACTGGGTATGAACGGGGTATGATCAAAGTGTTACTTGCCTTGCTGATGATCCGCAAAAGCTAACGAGTCGAAGTAACAAGCGGCACACTCCGGGTACTCTATCGCAAACAAACAAGCATACAATCAGTACTCATCTAATGCACAGGTAAAACTCGAATGAAAGATCCAACCAGAAAGTACAACTTAAGAACTCCGGTTTGCAAAAAGAATCAACTCGAAAGAAGCAACGAAAGTCAAACGGCGAAAGAGAGAAACTTCGTTTGCTAATCTGGATCTAGGTCAAATTTTACTGTAGCAAAAACTTGTTTGAGTAGGTTAAACGGAAAGAGAATTTCGAGACGAAACTCTAGGCGCTTGAATCGCCTGATTCCGATAAACGAGCGAAAAGTTAAACAGAATCGAAGATTTGATCAGAGATCGAATCTGAGAAAATAACGAGAAAACTCCGACGAAAAAGAAAAACGGACGAACGGTTAAATAACGGACGTTCGTTAACAGAGAAAAACCGACGAACGCGTTCGTTAAAACGAACGGTTCGGTGAACGCTCGCAAAATAATAAAACCGAAAAAAAACCGATCTAGGGTTTTTTTTAAACAAAGGGTTTTTTTTAAAACGAAAACCGGCAAAGTCAACGGGTGGCGGGCAGTACCTCGTCGGGCTCCAGCGGGGCTCCGGGCTCGGGCGGCGAGGGGCGCGAGGTGCGGGCTCGGGGGGGGGGGGGGTGCGGGCGAGGCGGGGCGGCGGCGGCGAGGCGAGTTGCGGCGGCGGCGGCTCGAGTTGAGAGGAAAGAGAGGGGGGTATATATAGGAGGGGGGGTGCGAGGTGGCTTGGGGGAGAGGTCGGGCGAGGGGAGGCGTGCGGCGGCCGGACTCGGCCATGGCGGCGGCGGCGTCCCGTGCGGAGGAAGGAGAGGGCGCGGGCGGGCCGGCGCTCGGCTGGGCTTCGGCCCAGCGGGCGTCGCGCGGTTTTTTTTATAAGTTCCGCGGAAAATAATTCACATAAAAATAAATAAAAATCAGAAAAATATGAAATAAATTTTCCCCGTCTATTTAGAAAATCTAGAATAGGGTGAACATTTTTTTAAATCAAAATAAATATTTTGAAAACATGCAATATTTTTAATGCAATAAAAATTGCAAATAAAAACCAAATAAATTCCAAATAATGATTTTAACATTTTTCCTCCAGTATTTCAATTGTTTTGGAGAAGTCATATTTTCTCCTCTCGTTTATTTTAACATGAAATATTTTTCCGGAGGGAAAATAATTAAAACCATAATCCTCGTCTTAATATTTGACGAAAATCAAATATGAAAATTTAAGAAAAATCCCCAACTCTCTCCGAAGGTCCTTGAGTTGCTTAGGATTTATCGAGGATTTGTCAAAATGCAATAAAACATGATATGCAATGATGATCTATGTATAACATACCAAATTGAAAATTTGGGATGTTACAAACCTACCCCCCTTAAGATGAATCTCGCCCTCGAGATTCGGGTTGGCTAGAAAACAGGTGGGAGTGGTCTTTCCGTAGATCTTCCTCTCGCTCCCAGGTGGCTTCATCTTCTGTGTGGTGACTCCACTGAACTTTGCAAAACTTGATAACCTTGCTGCGGGTAACTTGGCTGGCATACTCGAGAATCTTAACTGGCTTCTCCTTATACGTCAAATCATTTTCCAACTGAATCGCTTCCAGTGGCACGGTATCTCTCAGTGGTATCTCAGCCATCTCTGCGTGGCACTTCTTCAATTGCGAAACGTGAAATACATTATGTACTCCAGACAATCCTTCGGGCAATTCCAACTTGTAGGCAACTTCTCCCATACGTTCCAACACTCTGTATGGTCCGATAAAACGGGGCGCTAACTTTCCCTTAACTCCGAAGCGCTTCACTCCTCGAAGGGGTGATACTCGAAGATACACTCTGTCTCCGACCTCGTGAACTGTCTCCTTTCGTTTAGGATCGGCATAACTCTTCTGCCTGGACTGGGCTACCTTGAGCCTATCGCGAATCAACCTTACTTTCTGTTCAGACTCCTTAATCAAATCTGGTCCAAACAACTGACGATCTCCAACTTCGTCCCATAACAACGGTGTTCTACACCTCCTTCCGTACAAAGCTTCGAAAGGGGCCATCTTCAAACTGGTTTGATAACTGTTGTTATACGAGAACTCCGCATATGGCAAATTGTCGTCCCAACTAGATCCATAATCTAGTGCACATGCTCTCAACATGTCCTCCAAAATCTGGTTGACTCTCTCGGTCTGTCCATCTGTCTGCGGGTGAAAAGCTGTACTGAATTCCAGCCTGGTTCCCAACGTTTCATGTAACTGCTTCCAAAACTTCGAGGTAAATTGGGTTCCTCTGTCTGATACAATGGTCCTCGGAACTCCATGCAAACATACGATCCTGGTCATGTATATCTTTGCCAACTTAGCACTGGTGTAAGTGGTCTTCACTGGAATGAAATGAGCCACTTTCGTCAAACGGTCGATTACAACCCATATTGAGTCATAGCCTGAACGAGTCCTGGGTAATCCCGTGATAAAATCCATGCCTATTTTATCCCACTTCCATTCGGGTATCGGCAATGGCTGTAGCAATCCTGCTGGCTTCTGATGCTCTGCCTTCACTCTCTGACATACATCACAAACTGCTACATACTCCGCAATATCCTTCTTCATTCCGGTCCACCAGAAAGTATTTTTCAAATCCAAATACATCTTGGTATTTCCTGGGTGAATCGAGTATGCTGAATCATGGGCTTCTTGCAAAATCAACTTCCTGATCTCCGGATCATTGGGCACATATACACGGTCCTCGAACCATAAGGTATCGTGCTCATCCTCACGAAATCCCTTGGCTTTTCCTTGGCTCATCTTCTCTTTTATCTCTTCAATCTCCTTGTCTGTCTTCTGAGCTTCTCTGATCTTTTCCATCAAGGTAGACTGAATCTCCAATGTCGCTAAATAGCCTCTTGGGACTATCTCCAAACATAGCTCGCGAAGGTCCTCGGCTAACTCCTGAGGTAATTCTCCTGTCATGAGGGTGTTGACATGACTCTTGCGGCTCAACGCGTCTGCTACTACGTTAGCCTTCCCAGGGTGATAATGCAATCTCATATCATAATCTTTAATGAGCTCCAACCATCTCCTCTGTCTGAGATTTAACTCCTTCTGCGTGAAAATGTACTTCAAACTCTTGTGATCCGTGTACACTTCACAATGGTTTCCGATGAGAAAATGTCTCCATGTCTTCAATGCATGCACCACAGCTGCTAATTCCAAGTCATGCATAGCATAATTCTTCTCATGGGGTTTAAGTTGTCGTGAAGCATACGACACAACTCTTCCTTCCTGCATAAGCACTGCTCCAAGTCCTCGACGAGAAGCGTCACAATAGACTTCATAGTCCTTGCGTTGATCTGGCAGAATCAACACTGGTGAGGTAACCAATCGTTTCTTCAACTCTTGGAAACTAGCTTCACATTCCTCAGTCCAATTGAATTTGGTGTCCTTCTTCAATAGCTCAGTCATGGGCTTAGCAATCTTTGAGAAATTCTCGATAAATCTCCGGTAGTATCCTGCAAGTCCAAGAAAACTCCGGATTTCTCCAACTGTCGCGGGTGATTCCCAACTTGTCACTGTGTCAACCTTGGCAGGGTCTACTGCTATTCCTTCTCCAGAAATAACATGTCCAAGGAATCCAACTTCCTTCAGCCAAAACTCACATTTGCTGAACTTGGCATATAACTGATGTTCTCTGAGCTTCTCAAGTACCAATCGTAAATGCTCCTCATGCTCTTCCTCATCCTTGGAAAAGATTAAAATATCATCTATGAACACCACGACGAACTTATCCAAAAACTCCATAAACACTTTGTTCATCAGGTTCATGAAATAGGCAGGTGCGTTAGTCAGTCCAAATGACATAACGGTATACTCATACAATCCATATCTGGTGGTAAATGCCGTCTTGGGTATATCCTGCTCTCGAATCTTTAACTGGTGGTACCCTGATCGTAGATCGATCTTGGAAAATACTTTAGCTCCTTGTAAACGGTCAAACAAATCATTGATCATCGGCAGCGAGTACTTGTTTTTGATGGTCACTTCATTCAACCCTCGGTAATCAACAACCATCCTCAGTGATCCATCTTTCTTCTCCACTAGAAGTACTGGTGATCCCCAAGGTGACGAACTTGGGCGAATATAGCCTTTATCCAGTAACTCCTTGATTTGCTTCTTAATTTCCTCCAAATCCTTTGCGGGCATCCTGTACGGTCTCTTAGATATTGGCCCTGTGCCTGGCAAAAGTTCAATCATAAACTCAATGTCTCTATCTGGTGGCATGCCTGGCAACTCTTCTGGAAATACATCCGGATAATCCTTCACCACTGGTACTTCCTCCTGTACAACTCCTGATAAGGAATTTACTTGAGTCCTCTTCGGCATATGCCGGGATACATACTTGATCCTTTTTCCTTCCGGGGTGGTAAGCAAAATCGTCTTGCTGGCACAATCGATGTTTCCTCCATACAAAGATAGCCAATCCATTCGCAAAATCACATCCAAACCTTGCGATTCCAAAACAATGAGGTCTGAGGGGAAAACATGCCTACCAATGGCCAACGGTATCTGAAAACATCCTTGGGTGGCCATATACTCTGCTCCTGGCGAGGTTACTAACATAGGGGTTTTGAGAACTTGAGTGGACATCTTAAACTTATTTACGAATCCCTTGATATGTATGAATGCGATGCACCAGTATCGAAAAGAACGGTTGCAGTAAATGACTTAACCAAAAACTTACCTATTACTGCATCAGGCTGAGCTTCAACCTCCTCCACGCTCACGTGGTTCACATGTCCTTTGTTGAACGGGTTCGGCTTCTTCCCAGAGCTTCCATTGACATTTCCATTTTGGGCTTCGGGACAATCAGTAGCATAATGTCCCGTCTTCTGGCACTTGAAACAAGTAATGTGACTTAGATCTCTCTTGGTTGGGGTAGATGGGTTGGTGCGGTTCTGTCCGTTTCCTCCTCCATTCCCATTACCATTCTTGGAGCCATTATGGTTGTGCGAACTACCTCCTCCATGGGTATGCTGAAACTGTCCTCCCGGCTTTGGGGTAAAACGGGGCTTCTGCTGGGCTCCAGAATTGTACTTCCCTTGTCCATACTTCCTCTTACGGTTTTCAATCTGCTGTTGCTTCCCTTCAATCATGAGAGCTCTATCTACCAGCTCCTGGTAGTTGTTGAAGGTTGCTACCATCAACTGCATACTTAGTTCATCATTCAGCCCTTCCAAAAATTTCTCCTGCTTGGCAGCATCTGTAGCAACGTCATCTGGTGCATAACGTGCTAGCTTACTGAAATCCTCCACATACTGGCCAACGGTGCGTCCTCCTTGGCGTAGGTTACGAAACTCACGCTTCTTCATAGCCATAGCTCCTGCCGAAACATGAGCTGTACGGAAAGCTTGCTGAAACTGGTCCCATGTGACAGTGTCAATAGGGTGCGTGGCTGTATAATTCTCCCACCATGATGCTGCGGGTCCATCAAGCTGATGTGCGGCAAAACGCACTCTTTCCGCATCTGTTCATCCTGCAGTGGTCAACTCCCTTCCAAATTTGCGGAGCCAATCATCTGCTACAATCGGCTCGGTGCTACTGGAAAACACCGGCGGGTTTAGCCTTAAGAAACGGGCTAAGTGATCAACAGGTGGTGGTGGCGGTGGGTTGTTGTTGTTGTTGTTGCCTTGGTTCTGAACTAACACTTGCATCAGGGCATTCTGTTGCTGAATCAACTGGGTGATCTCTGGCGGGAAAACAAATCCGGTGTCGCGTCTCGGAGGCATCTGATGGGTTTAGAAAAGATGAGAGTTAAGAGTAGAATGAGGTCTAGAGGGAAAACACTACCCATATGCTCATGAGACAAGTTCAATCAATATCACTCAATCAAATCAAACAAGGCAAAACAATCGATCTAACTAGCGTTACAAAGTGCTTGAACTATACTATTGAATGGGGGAAAACTACTACTGATATGGTGGTCTACTAGAAATTCTGATCCGTTGAAGACTCCATGATGTCCGCTCCAGCTTCATCAATCCAGTCGTCTTCACTTGGTTCCGAGTCGGTGTCGTCGATGATGATGTAGTTATCCGGACAAGTGCATTCGTCGACTTCTGCTTTTGGCACTGGATTTCCCACGAATACTCCAATCTTCTTTTCCAGGTCGTCAATCTTCCCTACTAGTGCGTTGATTTCCTCCAAATAATCTTCGCGTGTAGCCTTGAGTTCTTCTTGGAGTTCCTTGATCTTCGTTAATGCCTTCTTCAGTTCTTCCTTGTCCGTGCACATCTGGTTCTCCTGGCGACGAATATGTTGGTTCTGCTCCTGGATGAAAGCTGCAATTGATCCATCCTTCTTGGTCTTGATCATCTCCCATTGCGCGTCTCGACGTCCACAAATTTGGTAAATTGTATCCTTAAGCTCCTAGTGGTAGACTTCTCCAATGCGTCCCATGGCGATGTGTGCGGCCATGCTCTTCCCTAAACTCCAAGTTGGTGCTTCGAAAACCAATCTCATGGGTTCCGTAATTGGCACAAACATCCTTCCTGGAATGATAACTTGAATCTTCCAGCTCTCCTCTTCCGGTAATGTGGCGTTGTAGGTTCCGGTGATGCTTGGTATTCCTATGTTCAAGTACTTGGTGACTTCCTTCAAGTGTCGACCAAACGGTGTGTCTTCATCCGGTTGCATGAACTTGCTCCTTGCATTCGCCATTCCTAAAAGAGTAGAAAGTGGAGAGGGGTCAGAAATGAGAAGAGAGAAGTTTTCTAGGGCTTAAGCTTAGTGGTCGTGTCCTACAGTCAACGTGTGCTCTGATACCAACTTTGTAGCGACCAGACCTCAAATGGCCTGTGCTGCTGTGCACCAGTGTCATCCCTGGATCAGTAATGCTGACACGCACAGTACAAATGGAGGATTTATAACAGAGTAGCAATCACACACTTATTACATCAAATATCTCCGAAGAGATTAAGTATGATAAACATGGCTTAAGGCCATCTAAAATGATAACAGCGGAAGACTTGGAAGATAAGTGAGTCCATCACTCCAGCGGCATCACTGAGTATAAGACCACGACCTAAGGCACCTTACTCGTCGTCTGAAAAGTCTGCAACATGAAACGTTGCAGCCCGAAAACGGTTCAGCACATAGGATATGCTGGCAAAGTAACACATAGAGAGCAATGAACAATAATAATGCTATACTATATGCATATATGGCTGGTGGAAAGCTCTATGGTTACAGTTTTGCGAAAGCCAATTTTATCCTACTTCAAAGGAATAAATTTTATTTGACTATCATGGTGGTTGTGAAACATTGAGAAGGTACCTCCAACTCAATCCCAATTAAGTGTCATCATTAACCCAACAAAATTAATTATAAGTAACATGGTGATGAGATTCAAATGATAATCCAGGTACTAGATACTCAAATTGTCCATAACCGTGGACACGGCTTATCATGATCAGTTGTACACTCTGCAGAGGTTTGTGCACTTTTCCCCACAAGACTCGACCGCCTCCGCTTGATTCTCGCACTACATGATGTTTGAGAAACGGATGACCGAGACACAGTCTTTCAGGAACAATCACTCTTTACTCCGGGTGGACCGGTACACCTACTTTCCCCTACATCTGCTAGTCCACCTCTTCAAGAGATCCTGTAACCTACTCAGCTATGCTAGAGCCCATAATAGCTTGTGGCTGCACACGGAAGTTTCTAGCATGAATAATCTTATGATCCCTTTGAGCCTGGGTGGCGGACCTTATACATACAGGCAACACTGGGTTCTCCAGGTGCCTCAATCCACCCAGATGTGAGTTTTAGTTGCCACCTTAAGTTGAACCATTAATAAACATCTCACATCTGTCATGAATATCACTCAAACCCAAATCCACGTCTACGAGCATAGCATGGCAATAATAAAAGCAACGTAGAAGTAACTCCCAAGGGTTTGATAAGAAAACAGGTAATAGGTACTACCTCAACTACTTCCCAGTACCCACAGTTTAATTAGATCCTAATCATGCAAGTGTTTGAGGAAAACAGATCTAATGCAATAAAACTGGGTATGAACGGGGTATGATCAAAGTGTTACTTGCCTTGCTGATGATCCGCAAAAGCTAACGAGTCGAAGTAACAAGCGGCACACTCCGGGTACTCTATCGCAAACAAACAAGCATACAATCAGTACTCATCTAATGCACAGGTAAAACTCGAATGAAAGATCCAACCAGAAAGTACAACTTAAGAACTCCGGTTTGCAAAAAGAATCAACTCGAAAGAAGCAACGAAAGTCAAACGGCGAAAGAGAGAAACTTCGTTTGCTAATCTGGATCTAGGTCAAATTTTACTGTAGCAAAAACTTGTTTGAGTAGGTTAAACGGAAAGAGAATTTCGAGACGAAACTCTAGGCGCTTGAATCGCCTGATTCCGATAAACGAGCGAAAAGTTAAACAGAATCGAAGATTTGATCAGAGATCGAATCTGAGAAAATAACGAGAAAACTCCGACGAAAAAGAAAAACGGACGAACGGTTAAATAACGGACGTTCGTTAACAGAGAAAAACCGACGAACGCGTTCGTTAAAACGAACGATTCGGTGAATGCTCGCAAAATAATAAAACCGAAAAAAAAACCGATCTAGGGTTTTTTTTAAACGAAGGGTTTTTTTTAAAACGAAAACCGGCAAAGTCAACGGGCGCGGGCAGTACCTCGTCGGGCTCCGGCGGGGCTCCGGGCTCGGGCGGCGAGGGGCGCGAGGTGCGGGCTCGGGGGGGGGGGGGTGCGGGCGAGGCGGGGCGGCGGCTCCCGGCAGCGAACGCGGCGGCGGCGGCGAGGCGAGTTGCGGCGGCGGCGGCTCGAGTTGAGAGGAAAGAGAGAGGGGGGGTATATATAGGAGGGGGGGTGCGAGGTGGCTTGGGGGAGGGGTCGGGCGAGGGGAGGCGTGCGGCGGCCGGACTCGGCCATGGCGGCGGCGGCGTCCCGTGCGGAGGAAGGAGAGGGCGCGGGCGGGCCGGCGCTCGGCTGGGCTTCGGCCCAGCGGGCGTCGCGCGGTTTTTTTTTATAAGTTCCGCGGAAAATAGTTCACAGAAAAATAAATAAAAATCAGAAAAATATGAAATAAATTTTCCCCATGTAGTTAGAAAATCTAGAATAGGGTGCACATTTTTTTAAATCAAAATAAATACTTTGAAAACATGCAATATTTTTAATGCAATAAAAATTGCAAATAAAAACCAAATAAATTCCAAATAATGATTTTAACTTTTTTCCTCCAGTATTTCAATTGTTTTGGAGAAGTCATATTGTCTCCTCTCATTTATTTTAACATGAAATATTTTTCCGGAGGGAAAATAATTAAAACCAAAATCCTCGTCTTAATATTTGACGAAAATCAAATATGAAAATTTAAGAAAAATCCCCAACTCTCTCCGAAGGTCCTTGAGTTGCTTAGGATTTGTCGAGGATTTGTCAAAATGCAATAAAACATGATATGCAATGATGATCTATGTATAACATACCAAATTGAAAATTTGGGATGTTACAATCACTGGCGATGAGATGACACCATCCGACTTTATGGATGAGGAGTACTACATGTTTCGCGACGAAGGTATGGTCAACTATAATCTATGAATTTGTGGGGCTTTATCATAATTATAGTTAGTAGTTAATAATGTTTTGAACATCATGTTTCAACAAATGCACGTAGGATACGATAATGACACCTTGGAGGATGAAGAGGAAGCGATCATGTCGTCTGCTATACCTAGCGAGGTTGATCCATTAGACTTTGTCTACACAAACATCCCAGACACGACTCACATCCTGAAGCTCGACGCAAACTGCAAACACTGCAAGGCAAAAAAAATTGTGTCTGAGACTGACGGCTTCTGCTGTCGCAATGGCTAGATCAAACTTAAACAACCTGAGCCAATCCCAGAGCTGATGAGGCTATGGTCAAGCATGGATGCAGATTCTAGACATTTTCGGGAAAACATACGCTTCTTCAACGGGCATTTCGCCTTCACAACCCTTGGCGTCAGCCTTGATGAGAACTACACAAACATGAAGTCTAGGGTTACACATTCCGGGCACACGGCACCATCTACCACAATGTGCATTCGTTCGGGCCTAGCTCCCGTCCTGAGCATCTGCAGTTATACTTCTATGATGATGACCCAACCATCACTCATCGTAAGGCGGCCACCAAGCAATTAGACCAAGATGTCATGAAGAAGTTAGTAGACATACTCAAAGAAAACCTGTACTCCCAGCAATTTAGGAGTTTGGGTGCACACAAGGACAACCTCGATGATCTGGTGTGGGATCGCTTTAGGAGACGGGGCCGCGATCCCGTCTACGTGACGCCGTGATCCCTTTCTGGACGCGCCCAGCATCCAACTTCTGCTGTACGTATCGCACATTACCTATGTACAGAAAATAGATATAGAATCTCAAGTTTATACTCGTTTATGACTATCTTTGCTGGAGCATGGTAGGCTTGATTTGGTTGCTTGTGCTTGTGCCGGTCTCCTGTACATATATTGAATGAAGTCAGAAAATTGAAATACCGGCAATGGAACCAACTTAGTACCCATCACGAAAAACAACATTTGAAATCAAAACTTACCACCATGCTATCCCAAATTATATGCATCCTTTCTTCAATACCTGGGATCAAGTAATGAAAAGAGAGATGCCTTAGCCAGCTTCCATTTGCAATGACACAACACAGTTTCCTTTGTTCAAGCCCTATGGCTTACCATTTACGCCATTGGGAATCTTCCTGAAATCATCAGAACCGAAAGCTTTCTGAGTGGAATTGAAGGTGCAATGATCAGTTCCCACAAGCTGCATAGGAACAAAGAACAGTTCGGTGCTTATTCAAGGGATGTTTCCGTCTCCATAGTAGACAATGTACAAACAATATTTTCAGAAAATAATATTCCTTTTATAATTTACCGCCTCGAACAATCTTCAAGCAGATGCTAAACACCAGCTTGAAGCGCTTTATTTTAAGGACTCCACAACTTCACACTTCAGGAAATTAAGGTGGGATTCTGGATTCAAGCGTGTCACCTGTAATATTCCTGATGAAAGAGCAGCTTGAAGTGCTTTATTATGCCCTGCTTCCCGGATTGGAGGACTCATCACATACCTAGAAGCAAGATACGAAATAAGAGGAACCACAGCTACATAAACATATACTGATTGTGTGTGTTCTATTTACTTTGAAGCAGTTGCAAAGTCAGGATCCCAAAGCCAAGAATCATCAAGGACTAGCCCAGATACCATAGGTTCCCCGATGACTCTCTGACCTGCAAAGTTTGAGCTTACATCAACTTACAGTTTGTTTCACAATTTGACACGCGTTGAAAATTTAAATCAACTTAGTACTTAGATTTGGGGTATTATCAATCCCGTGGGTCCACTTAGTTCTGAAGCCCCAACAAGTTATTCTGGGACCGACCCAGTCCTGATTTTTTTGTACAAAGCCGAAACTAGCCAATGTTCTGAAAGTAAATGTTCATAAAATAACTCTGTCTTAATTTGCATTGATGAGGAACTTGTTTGAACCAAATGTCCAGGCACCATACCTTCTCTTTTAGCCTTGGCAATCTCTTCCATTGCATCAGTACTCATCACATGAACAACATACAACGGTGTATTGACGAATTTTGCTAATCGAATTGCCCGTGAAGTAGCCTCGCCTTCCAACTGCAAAAAAGAAGAGAAACTTAATTGACTCATCACTACCTTCCTGTGAGAGGAAAAGACAAATTTCATGTTAAAGCTATCTCATCAAGGACTTGAATTTTGTCAAAAAAAACATGAACCCGTCAAGACAAAGGAATTACAACTGGAGGTCTTGAGAGAGCATGCCCTTCTGGACCAGTTATCCCAAGGTCAATCATCTGCTGCTGTCCCTCAGCAACAGCATCCCCGTTCTCTGCATGAACCATAGCCAGTGCACGAAGAGACATCGGGGGAGACACGAGCAAGCGCTGTTGGGGTAAGAATAGTTCTCCCTGGAACATACCCTGGTGGCGACCGCGACATGAAGAAGAGGCATATGGATGCCATGGCAATTGTACATACATACGGGAAGCCTTACATCTTCTTGACCATGACTTGCAATCCAAAATGGGAAGAGATAACGAATGAGTTGCTGCCTGGTCAGACGGCGCAAGACCGACCTGATATTGTGGCTCGCGTGTTCTTTGGCAAACTAGAGGCTATGAAGGACATGTTGTTCAAGAAGCACATCCTGGGTGTTGTTGTCGCATATGTATATGTTGTCGAGTTTCAAAAAAGGGGCCTCCCACACGCACATTTTCTGTTGATCATGGACTCAACATATAAGCTTATCGTCCCCGAGCAGTATGACCGACTCATTTCCGCAGAGCTCCCAGACAAGCATAAGTATCCGGAATTGTATGCAATGGTGGTAAAACATATGATGCACGGACCATGCGGTGCTCTAAACCCGAAGAATGTTTGCATGCAAGAAAACGGATGCAAGTGCAGATACCCGCGGTCGTTCAATGAAAACATAGCACAGGGGAAGGACTCGTACCCAGTTTATCGATGTAGAGACGATGGTAGGCGTGCTAAGGTCCGAGGGAAGATGTTGGACAACAGATGGGTTATGCCTTATAACCCATACCTTCTGCGGATGTTCAATTGCCACATCAACGTTGAGGTCTGCTCGAGCATAAAGGCCGTCAAATATCTTTACAAGTACATTTACAAGGGCCATGATAAGGCTTCTTTCAGCATCGACCAGCCCGACGCCGATGGTAACATTGATGAGATCAAGAGATACGTTGACGCAAGGTGGATCACCCCTCCGGAGGCTATGTGGAGGATATTTGGCTTTCCACTTTGCGCCAACTACCCTCCTGTCTTGCAGTTGCCTCTTCATCTCCCGAATATACATAGGGTCGCATTCAATGCCCAGGCTGACTTGAAAAATGTTGTCGCCTCAGAAAATATTTCAAAATCCATGTTAACGGAGTATTTCAAGGCTAACCAGGAACACCCTCGGGCTAGAAATATATTGTACAAGGATTTTCCCGGAAGCTTCACTTGGCAGAAGAAAAAGAAGTTTTGGAAGCCGCGGGTCGAGCGTTTCCAAATAGGTCGCATCGTGTCTGCCAATCCTGCCGAGGGGGACCGATACTATCTGCGTGTGTTGCTAAACCATGTTACGGGCAAAACATCCTTTGACGACTTGCTCACCATGGACGGCGTGCTATGTGGGAGCTTTAGAGAGGCTGCTGAAAGGTTGGGACTCATCGAGGCAGACAACACGCTCGACGACTGTCTTACTGAGGCTGAGCAGTGGGCGATGCCATGTTCTCTTAGGAGGCTCTTCGCAACCATCTTGGTGCACTGCGAGCCAGCCGACGTGCGTGGTTCATGGGATAGGCACCTCGAGCCTATGTCAGATGACTATCGTCGATCACGCACGTCCCCTGACAAGGTGGAGCAGATGGTGTTGCTAGACATTAGGGGTATGCTGCAGTCCATGGGTAAAGATATTGTTGATTTCGCTCTTCCGAGCATAGATGATGCGTTTGACCCAACCAAGGGCAAGGCAAGAGAGGTCATCGAGGAAACAACCGTTGAGTTTGACATGGATGACACTAAGTTGGTATCTTCGCTAAACTTGGAACAAAGGGCCGCATACGATGAGATACTAACGGCTGTTGAACGCGGTGATGGGGGTGTATTCTTTGTTGATGGCCCTGGAGGTACAGGGAAGACCTTCCTATACAGGGCGATGCTTGCCAAGGTGAGGAGCCAAGGCAAGATTGGTATCGCTACCGCGACGTCGGGCGTCGCCGCTTCTATCATGCCTGGCGGCAGGACTGCCCACTCGAGGTTCAAGATCCCATTGAGTTGCGATGATGGAGCCTCGTGCAGCTTCACCAAGCAGAGTGGGACCGCCAAGCTCCTAAGGATGGCCTCATTGATAATATGGGACGAGGCCAGCATGACGAAGCGACAAGCGGTAGAGGCATTGGACAACAGCATGCGCGACATCATGGGAATACGTGACCGACCCTTTGGAGGAAAGACTGTTGTTTTTGGTGGGGACTTTCGGCAGGTGCTTCCGGTCGTCAGAAGGGGGTCGCGGGGCCAGATAATTGATGCAACCATCCGAAGTTCTCATCTGTGGAAGTGTATGCGGCAGCTTAGGCTCATCACCAACATGAGGGCTCATAATGACACATGGTTTGCAGATTACTTGCTAAGGGTCAGCAATGGCACTGAGGATGTAGACGATCAAGGCAACATACTACTCCCTGAAGATATTTGTCTGCCGTCTACAGGCGAGGTTGACGACCTGGAGAAACTTATTGACCACGTGTTTCCGAGTCTAGATGACAACATGTCTGATTCCAATTACATGGCATCTCGAGCAATCCTTTCCACGACAAACGACAATGTCGACAAGATAAACATCCACATGATAGACCGTTTTCATGGAGATGAAGTAATCTACCATAGCTTTGACATTGCAGAGGACGACCCATATGGCTACTACGCTCAGGAGTTTCTTAATGGATTGACTCCTAATGGTCTTCCTCAGCATGCACTCAAGCTAAAGCTGAACTGCCCTGTCATACTTCTAAGGAACATTGATCCAGCTAATGGACGGTGTAACGGCACTAGGCTTGTTGTAAGAGGTTTTGAGAGGAACACCATTGATGCAGAAATCGTGATTGGTCAACACGCTGGCAGGAGGGTCTTCCTTCCTCGAATACCTCTCTGCCCATCTGAAAACGACATGTTTCCGTTCAAGTTTAAGAGAAAGCAATTTCCTATAAGGCTTAGCTTTGCTATGACCATTAACAAGGCTCAAGGGCAGACCATATCGATAGTTGGTGTCTACCTACCCAATCCCGTGTTCTCTCATGGTCAGCTCTATGTTGCTTTGTCTCGAGCCACCGCGAAGAGAAACATAAAGATACTCATTCAGAAGGAGAAGCCGAAGGAGAAGGCCAACAAGCTAAAGGACAATCCAAAGAAGCGAAAAGGACCGACTGTGTCCTTACTGACCTCGATGAAGAACTGTTGGGGATAGTAGCAGAATTTTAAAATTTTCTACGCATCACCAAGATCCATCTATGGAGTATACTAGCAACGAGGGGAAAGGAGTGCATCTACATACCCTTGTAGATCGCGAGCGGAAGCGTTCAAGTGAACGGGGATGATGGAGTCGTACTCGCCGTGATCCAAATCACCGATGACCGAGTGTCGAACGGACGGCACCTCCGCGTTCAACACACGTACGGAGCAGCGACGTCTCCTCCTTCTTGATCCAGCAAGGGGGAAGGAGAGGTTGATGGAGATCCAGCAGCACGACGGCGTGGTGGTGGAAGTAGCGGGGATCCCGGCAGGGCTTCGCCAAGCGCAAGCGGGAGGGAGAGGTGTTGCAGGGGGAGAGGGAGGCGCCAGGGGCTGTAGTACTGCTGCCCTCCCTCCCCCCCACTATTTATAGGGGTCCTGGGGGGGGCGCCGGCCACCCTGGAGATCCCATCTGAGGGGGGGCGGCGGCCAAAGGGGGTGGCTTGCCCCCCAAGGCAAGTGGGGCGCCCCCACCCCTAGGGTTTCCAACCCTAGGCGCAGGGTGAGGCCCAAGGGGGGGCGCCCCAGCCCACTAAGGGCTGGTTCCCTTCCCACTTCACCCCATGGGGCCGTACGGGATAGGTGGCCCCACCCGGTGGACCCCCAGGACCCTTCCGGTGGTCCCGGTACAATACCGATAACCCCCGAAACTTTCCCGGTGGCCGAAACTGGACTTCCTATATATAATTCTTCACCTCCGGACCATTCCGGAACTCCTCGTGACGTCCGGGATCTCATACGGGACTCCGAACAACTTTCGGGTTTCCGCATACTAATATCTCTACAACCCTAGCGTCACCGAACCTTAAGTGTGTAGACCCTACGGGTTCGGGAGACATGCAGACATGACCGAGACGCCTCTCCGGTCAATAACCAACAGCGGGATTTGGATACCCATGTTGGCTCCCACATGTTCCACGATGATTTCATCGGATGAACCACGATGTCGAGGACTCAATCAATCCCGTATACGATTCCCTTTGTCAATCGGTACGTTACTTGCCCGAGATTCGATCGTCGGTATCCCAATACCTTGTTCAATCTTGTTACCGGCAAGTCACTTTACTCGTACTGTAATGCATGATCCCGTGGCTAACTCCTTAGTCACATTGAGCTCATTATGATGATGCATTACCGAGTGGGCCCAGAGATACCTCTCCGTCATACGGAGTGACAAATCCCAGTCTCGATCCGTGCCAACCCAACAGACACTTTCGGAGATACCCGTAGTGCACCTTTATAGTCACCCAGTTACGTTGTGACGTTTGGCACACCCAAAGCACTCCTACGGTATCCGGGAGTTGCACGATCTCATGGTCTAAGGAAATGATACTTGACATTGGAAAAGCTCTAGCAAACGAACTACATGATCTTTTATGCTATGCTTAGGATTGGGTCCTGTCCATCACATCATTCTCCTAATGATGTGATCCCGTTATCAATGACATCCAATGTCCATAGTCAGGAAACCATGACTATCTGTTGATCAACGAGCTAGTCAACTAGAGGCTCACTAGGGACATGTTGTGGTCTATGTATTCACACATGTATTACGATTTCCGGATAACACAATTATAGCATGAACAATAGACAATTATCATGAACAAAGAAATATAATAATAACCATTTATTATTGCCTCTAGGGCATATTTCCAACAGTCTCCCACTTGCACTAGAGTCAATAATCTAGTTACATTGTGATGAATCGAACACCCATAGAGTTCTGGTGCTGATCATGTTTTGCTCTAGGGAGAGGTTTAGTCAACGGATCTGCTACATTCAGGTCCGTATGTACTTTACAAATATTTATGTCTCCATTTTGAACACTTTCACGAATGGAGTTGAAGCGACGCTTGATATGCCTGGTCTTCCTGTGAAACCTGGGCTCCTTGGCAAGGGCAATAGCTCCAGTGTTGTCACAGAAGAGAGTCATCGGGCCCGACGCATTGGGAATCACCCCTAGGTCGGTAATGAACTCCTTTATCCAGATTGCTTCTTGTGCTGCCTCTGAGGCCGCCATGTACTCCGCTTCACATGTAGATCCCGCCACGACGCTTTGCTTGCAACTGCACCAGCTTACTGCCCCTCCATTCAAAATATACACGTATCCGGTTTGTGACTTAGAGTCATCCAGATCTGTGTCGAAGCTAGGGTCGACGTAACCCTTTACGACGAGCTCTTCGTCACCTCCATATACGAGAAACATATCCTTAGTACTTTTCAGGTACTTCGGGATATTCTTGACCGCTGTCCAGTGTTCAATGCCGGGATTACTTTGGTACCTTCCTACCAAACTTACGGCAAGGTTTACATCAGGTCTGGTACACAGCATGGCATACATAATAGACCCTATGGCCGAGGCATAGGGGATGACACTCATCTTTTCTCTATCTTCTGCCGTGGTCGGGCATTGAGCCGTGCTCAATTGCACACCTTGCAATACAGGCAAGAACCCCTTCTTGGACTGATCCATATTGAACTTCTTCAATATCTTGTCAAGGTACGTACTCTGTGAAAGACCAATGAGGCGTCTTGATCTATCTCTATAGATCTTGATGCCTAATATATAAGCAGCTTCTCCAAGGTCCTTCATTGAAAAAACACTTATTCAAGTAGGCCTTTATACTTTCCAAGAATTCTATATCATTTCCCATCAATAGTATGTCATCCACATATAATAAGAGAAATGCTACAGAGCTCCCACTCACTTTCTTGTAAACACAGGCTTCTCCATAAGTTTGTGTAAACCCAAACGCTTTGATCATCTCATTAAATCGAATGTTCCAACTCCGAGATGCTTGCACCAGCCCATAGATGGAGCGCTGGAGCTTGCATACCTTGTTAGCATTCTTAGGATCGACAAAACCTTCCGGCTGCATCATATACAATTCTTCCTTAAGAAAGCCGTTAAGGAATGCCGTTTTGACGTCCATTTGCCATATCTCATAATCATAGAATGCGGCAATTGCTAACATGATTCGGACGGACTTCAGCTTCGCTACGGGTGAGAAAGTCTCATCGTAGTCAACCCCTTGAACTTGTCGATAACCCTTAGCGACAAGTCGAGCCTTATAGATGGTTACATTACCATCCGCGTCCGTCTTCTTCTTAAAGATCCATTTATTTTCTATGGCTCGCCGATCATCGGGCAAGTCAGTCAAAGTCCATACTTCGTTTTCATACATGGATCCTATCTCGGATTGCATGGCTTCAAGCCATTTGTTGGAATCCGGGCCCGCCATCGCTTCTTCATAGTTCGAAGGTTCACCGTTGTCTAACAACATGATTTCCAGGACAGGGTTGCCGTACCACTCTGGTGCGGAACGTGTCCTTGTGGACCTACGAAGTTCAGCAGTAACTTGATCCGAAGCTTCATGATCATCATCATTAACTTCCTCCCCAGTCGGTGTAGGCACCACAGGAACATCTTCCCGTGCTGCGCTACTTTCCGGTTCGGAAGGGGTGACTATCACCTCGTCAAGTTCCACTTTCCTCCCACTCACTTCTTTCGAGAGAAACTCTTTCTCCAGAAAGGACCCGTTCTTGGCAACAAAGATTTTGCCTTCGGATCTGAGGTAGAAGGTATACCCAATGGTTTCCTTAGGGTATCCTATGAAGACACATTTTTCCGACTTGGGTTCGAGCTTTTCAGGTTGAAGTTTCTTGACATAAGCATCGCATCCCCAAACTTTTAGAAACGACAGCTTAGGTTTCTTCCCAAACCATAATTCATACGGTGTCGTCTCAACGGATTTCGACGGAGCCCTATTTAAAGTGAATGCGGCAGTCTCTAAAGCATAGCCCCAAAATGAGAGCGGTAGATCGGTAAGAGACATCATAGATCGCACCATATCCAATAGAGTGCGATTACGACGTTCGGACACACCGTTTCGCTGAGGTGTTCCAGGCGGCGTGAGTTGTGAAACGATTCCACATTTCCTTAAGTGCGTACCAAATTCATGACTTAAATATTCTCCCCCACGATCTGATCGTAAGAACTTTATTTTCCTGTCACGTTGATTCTCAACCTCACTCTAAAATTCCTTGAACTTTTCAAAGGTTTCAGACTTGTGTTTCATTAGGTAGACATACCCATATCTACTTAAGTCATCAATGAGAGTGAGAACATAACGATAGCCACCGCGAGCCTCAACACTCATTGGACCACACACATCAGTATGTATGATTTCCAATAAGTTGGTTGCTCGCTCCATTGTTCCGGAGAACGGAGTCTTGGTCATCTTACCCATGAGGCATGGTTCGCACGTGTCAAATGATTCGTAATCAAGAGACTCCAAAAGTCCATCTACATGGAGCTTCTTCATGCGTTTGACACCAATGTGACCAAGGCGGCAGTGCCACAAGTATGTGGGACTATCGTTATCAACTTTACATCTTTTGGTATTCACACTATGAATATGTGTAACATCACGTTCGAGATTCATCAAGAATAAACCATTGACCAGCGAGGCATGACCATAAAACATATCTCTCATATAAATAGAACAACCATTATTCTCGGATTTAAATGAGTAGCCATCTTGAATTAAACGAGATCCAGATACAATGTTCATGCTCAAAGCTGGCACTAAATAACAATTATTGAGGTTTAAAACTAATCCTGTAGGTAAATGCAGAGGTAGCGTGCCGACGGCGATCACATCGACCTTGGAACCATTCCCGACGCGCATCGTCACCTCGTCCTTCGCCAGTCTCCGCTTATTCCGCAGCTCCTGTTTTGAGTTACAAATATGAGCAACTGCACCGGTATCAAATACCCAGGAGCTACAACGAGTACTGGTAAGGTACACATCAATTACATGTATATCACATATACCTTTGGTGTTGCCGGCCTTCTTGTCCGCTAAGTATTTGGGGCAGTTCCGCTTCCAATGACCACTTCCCTTGCAATAAAAACACTCAGTCTCAGGCTTGGGTCCATTCCTTGGCTTCTTCCCGGCAACTGGCTTACCGGGCGCGGCAACTCCCTTGCCGTCCTTCTTGAAGTTCTTCTTACCCTTGTCTTTCTTGAACTTAGTGGTTTTATTCACCATCAACACTTGATGTTCCTTTTTGATCTCCACCTCCGCTGATTTCAGCATTGAATATACCTCAGGAATGGTCTTTTCCATCCCCTGCATATTGAAGTTCATCACAAAGCTCTTGTAGCTTGGTGGAAGCGACTGAAGGATTCTGTCAATGACCGCGTCATCCGGGAGATTAACTCCCAGCTGAGACAAGCGGTTGTGCAACCCAGACATTCTGAGTATGTGCTCACTGACAGAACTATTTTCCTCCATTTTACAGCTGAAGAACTTGTCGGAGACTTCATATCTCTCGACCCGGGCATGAGCTTGGAAAACCATTTTCAGCTCTATGAACATCTCGTATGCTCCATGTTTCTCAAAACGCTTTTGGAGCCCCGGTTCTAAGCTGTAAAGCATGCCGCACTGAACGAGGGAGTAATCATCAGCACGTGATTGCCAAGCGTTCATAACGTCTTGGTTCTCTGGGATGGGTGCTTCACCTAGCGGCGCTTCTAAGACATAATCTTTCTTGGCAGCTATGAGGATGATCCTCAGGTTCCGGACCCAGTCCGTATAGTTGCTGCCATCATCTTTCAGCTTGGTTTTCTCTAGGAACGCGTTGAAGTTGAGGGCAACGTGGGCCATTTGATCTACAAGACATATTGTAAATATTTTAGACTAAGTTCATGATAATTAAGTTCATCTAATCAAATTATTCAATGAACTCCCACTCAGATAGACATCCCTCTAGTCATCTAAGTGAAACATGATCCGAGTTAACTAGGCCGTGTCCGATCATCACGTGAGACGGACTAGTCAAGATTGGTGAACATCTCCATGTTGACCGTATCTTCTATACGACTCATGCTCAACCTTTCGGTCCTCCGTGTTCCGAGGCCATGTCTGTACATGCTATGCTCGTCAAGTCAACCTAAGTGTATTGCGTGTGTTCCGAGGCCATGTCTGTACATGCTAGGCTCGTCAACACCCGTTGTATGCGAACGTTAGAATCTATCACACCCGATCATCACGTGGTGCTTCGAAACAACGAACCTTCGCAACGGTGCACAGTTAGGGGGAACACTTTCTTGAAATTATTATAAGGGATCATCTTACTTACTACCGTCGTTCTAAGCAAATAAGATGCAAAACATGATAAACATCACATGCAATCAAATAGTGACATGATATGGCCAATATCATTTTGCTCCTTTGATCTCCATCTTCGGGGCGCCATGATCATCTTCGTCACCGGCATGACACCATGATCTCCATCATCATGATCTCCATCATTGTGTCTTCATGAAGTTGTCACGCCATCGACTACTTCTACTTCTATGGCTAACGCGTTTAGCAATAAAGTAAAGTAATTTACATGGCGTTATTCAATGACACGCAGGTCATACAAAAAATAAAGACAACTCCTATGGCTCCTGCCGGTTGTCATACTCATCGACATGCAAGTCGTGATTCCTATTACAAGAATATGATCAATCTCATACATCACATATATCATTCATCACATCTTCTGGCCATATCACATCACAAGGCACATGCTGCAAAAACAAGTTAGACGTCCTCTAATTGTTGTTGCAAGTTTTTACGTGGCTTGTATAGGTTTCTAGCAAGAACGTTTCTTACCTACATAAAACCACAACGTGATATGCCAATTTCTATTTACCCTTCATAAGGACCCTTTTCATCGAATCCGTTCCGACTAAAGTGGGAGAGACAGACACCCGCTAGCCACCTTATGCAACTAGTGCATGTCAGTCGGTGGAACCTGTCTCACGTAAGCGTACGTGTAAGGTTGGTCCGGGCCGCTTCATCCCACAATACCGCCGAAACAAGATAAGACTAGTAGTGGCAAGAAAAATTGACAACATCTACGCCCACAACTGCTTTGTGTTCTACTCGTGCATAGTAACTACGCATAGGCCTGGCTCATGATGCCACTGTTGGTGATCGTAGCAGAATTTTAAAATTTTCTACGCATCACCAATATCCATCTATGGAGTATACTAGCAACGAGGGGAAAGAAGTGCATCTACATACCCTTGTAGATCGCGAGCGGAAGCGTTCAAGTGAACGGGGATGATGGAGTCGTACTCGCCGTGATCCAAATCACCGATGACCGAGTTCCGAACGGACGACACCTCCGCGTTCAACACACGTACGGAGCAGCGACGTCTCCTCCTTCTTGATCCAGCAAGGGGGAAGGAGAGGTTGATGGAGATCCAGCAGCACGACATCGTGGTGGTGGAAGTAGCGGGGATCCCGGCAGGGCTTCGCCAAGCGCAAGCGGGAGGGAGAGGTGTTGCAGGGGGAGAGGGAGGCGCCAGGGGCTGTAGTACTGCTGCCCTCCCCCCCCCCACTATTTATAGGGGTCCTGGGGGGGCGCCGGCCACCCTGGAGATCCCATCTGAGGGGGGGCGGCGGCCAAAGGGGGTGGCTTGCCCCCCAAGGCAAGTGGGGCGCCCCCCACCCCTAGAGTTTCCAACCCTAGGCGCAGGGTGAGGCCCAAGGGGGGGCGCCCCAGCCCACTAAGGGCTGGTTCCCTTCCCACTTCAGCCCATGGGGCCCTCCGGGATAGGTGGCCCCACCCGGTGGACCCCCGGGACCCTTCCGATGGTCCCGGTACAATACCGATAACCCCCGAAACTTTCCCGGTGGCCGAAACTGGACTTCCTATATATAATTCTTCACCTCCGGACCATTCCGGAACTCCTCGTGACATCCGGGATCTCATCCGGGACTCCGAACAACTTTCGGGTTTCTGCATACTAATATCTCTACAACCCTAGCGTCACCGAACCTTAAGTGTGTAGACCCTACGGGTTCGGGAGACATGCAGACATGACCGAGACGCCTCTCCGGTCAATAACCAACAGCGGGATCTGGATACCCATGTTGGCTCCCACATGTTCCACGATGATCTCATCGGATGAACCACGATGTCGAGGATTCAATCAATCCCGTATACAATTCCCTTTGTCAATCGGTACGTTACTTGCCCGAGATTCGATCGTCGGTATCCCAATACCTTGTTCAATCTCGTTACCGGCAAGTCACTTTACTCGTACTGTAATGCATGATCCCGTGGCTAACTCCTTAGTCACATTGAGCTCATTATGATGATGCATTACCGAGTGGGCCCAGAGATACCTCTCCGTCATACAGAGTGACAAATCCCAGTCTCGATCCGTGCCAACCCAACAGACACTTTCGGAGATACCCGTAGTGCACCTTTATAGTCACCCAGTTACGTTGTGACGTTTGGCACACAAAAAGCACTCCTACGGTATCCGGGAGTTGCACGATCTCATGGTCTAAGGAAATGATACTTGACATTGGAAAAGCTCTAGCAAACGAACTACACGATCTTTTATGCTATGCTTAGGATTGGGTCTTGTCCATCACATCATTCTCCTAATGATGTGATCCCGTTATCAATGACATCCAATGTCCATAGTCAGGAAACCATGACTATTTGTTGATCAACGAGCTAGTCAACTAGAGGCTCACTAGGGACATGTTGTGGTCTATGTATTCACACATGTATTACGATTTCCGGATAACACAATTATAGCATGAACAATAGACAATTATCATGAACAAAGAAATATAATAATAACCATTTATTATTGCCTCTAGGGCATATTTCCAACAAGAACATCGTCTACAAGGAAGTCCTTACAGGCTGAAGTTCGGTCTTAATAGACTGGCAGGTTTAGTAATGACGGAGCATTTACTCTTGCGATGGTCAAGATATGCTGAATTTCGTTTCTTTTACATATATTTTTTTATTTGGTATTTTTATATTTGGATGTATACAACATCATCGCTGATATAGATTTTCTACAAGCGTACTTTTTCATGTGTAATATGTGATTCAGATATAGTGATTGGCAGGATAAAGACCTGGAACATCCAATGAAACTATTGTATTACGGCAAATTAACATATTTGTTCTTATTATTTTGGTATTTTGATAGTATGTTTGAATGTAAGTTTATGGACGTCCTTATGATCCTCTACAATCATCTGCTAGGTCAGAACTATAATATTCTGATTGGTCTGAATTATAAGACCAACACACGCAGGAGGGAAGTTTGTGAAGCTTGTGAATATATATTTTGCATATGTACTACAAATAAATAATAAAAAGCTAGCCTGCGTACATGCGAATAACTTTATATGCCCGTGCGACTTTGAAAAAATGTGACAACTGACATGTCTGATTGCTGAAGTGTACAATATTTGGAAAAAAATTAGAATACTTGATACTTTCACGTATCTAAACTAATTATTTAACAGTTCAGTTCAGGTTACATATTATTTTCTTGCATTGGTTCATTTACCATCATGAATTTACTGCGCATCTGTAATAGTTCAGACCTAAAATATTTGTATGTATACACCATCATCGCTGATATAGATTTTCTACAAGCGTAATTTTTCTTAACGAATGATGCCGCTGATGTGTTACTTCTGCTAATTCATAAACAGATAGTGCATGTGTGTAATACCGTTGCTGCTAATGCATACGCATAAATACACAAATTTATGTTATTTCCTAGCTATGGGAGCGTGTACTTCTACTACTATTTCTCATATGTACGTATGTATGTTATACAGATTGTTGTGATGAAAAAGAATAATAAATATGATCTTTTGCAATGCTGTGTTGGACTGAATGATTTGTAGTCCAATTATATTTTTTGATATACATGAGGTATTACACATGAAATGCAAGAAAGAGTTGTAAGCTGATCTCAATAGGTTTCTTTTTATTTATTTCCCTAATTCATGTTTATTTTTTGATGTTCTCTTTTTCCTGTTTGAACAAGGAAATGTAAGTAAATGTTACAGCTGGCACAAACTTGAATGAAGTGTTAATGCATTTGAAGAAAACAGTATTCAACATAGTTTTAAAAAAATCCCGTGTATAAGGAAATTTTAGAAGTGTTTTTGAAAAATGTACAATACGTGCATGTTAACTATTTTATTTGCTTCCTTTAAAAAAATCCTAATCGGTTTATCGCCGAACATGCTATTTTTTTTCTTTTTCTTATATGAATACGCGGTACAAATGCTGTAATCCGTACTTCCATCGAAATATTCTTTTTATTACAAATGGCATTTACTGCGTTTGTGCTATATTAACTAACTTACGTCACAAAACGCACAGGCTTCTCAATTAAGCATGCTTGTTTTGAAATTGCGGCTGTTACTACACTGTGCATACAGAATCAAATTAAAAAAGAGACGCTAATTAAAAAACAGATCAAAGTTAGCTTTTCACGTGCATACTCAATTGTGCATGCAACCGCGACCAACGAATCAAGCCATCAAAGACCGACTGAACAAATTATTACTATTGCTAATAACTTCGATTTAATTTTTTGTTACTATTTTAAAATGCCCGTAAAATAGTTGTTGCAAAGTAACACAACGACGTCTCATCACATGTTATAAAATCAAATATGTTGGGATTTAAAAAAACATATAGTATAATAAAAGCTGAGTAAATAATCGATTTTTGAAATTGATTACATGTTGGTAATTAATGGTAATATATTTAATCGACGAAATATTGGCGAATCCATGGTAATATATTAATTGCGTGACTACACTTACCTTAACGCACTATCACCTTAATTATTTTGATATATCCAATTATTGCGTTCCTAACTAAAAATCTGAAGTCATCATTATATTCCCGCAGTTTGTTATATTGAATATAGCGGATTCACATGCGAAAAGGAAACAATGATACTGGTGAAATAATTGACATGATTTCGATCAGATTAAGAATCTGAAATATCTATAAATAATTAATTGATTCAAAAAGTTTTAGCAATAAATTTTTTGTTGCCAAAGAACTCTCATAACTTACTATTTATAATAGTTTCGATAGTAGAGGTTTTTTTTCGCTAGACGGCCACATGCAAATATTGAAAGAATTTTGATTTTCCCGCCTGTGGGCCCCTTGGACTATATATATAAATGCCACTACCCGTGCCCGTGCGCCCCTCTATCTTTCTTTAACACTTCATCCATTAGCTCCCTGACCATGGTGATACCGTACAGCTCGAGGCCCTCCAGGAGCGTGATGGCGAATCCACCGGATCCCATCATGCCTCTGCCTACCATTCCTCCAATGAACAGGCAAGTGTACAGATCTTCATGCACGCTTATCTGACATCACCGTTTGTTTATCCCATCATTTCGTATTATTTTATGTAGGTACCTGGATTTTCAAAGTGTACAGATGGAACATATCTATCAAAGATGTTGGATAATTCGAGCTAAGGTGATGTGGAAGTCCCATATCAGGGTGCATGCAATGGGAAACCCATACTTTCGTTGCATACTTCTGGACCAGGAAGTATGAGATTAGTGATCACTAAATATAGCAACCTTTTTTAATGTATATACACATGTGTTCTAAAGTCTTGTTATCTGAATTTTTAAATATTTCTAGGGAACAAAGATTGAAGCAATTGCCTTCAGCAACCAAGCTTATCGATTCAACGCCATTCTGCAGACCGGGCTAACATATGACTTCAGTAGCGTCGGGATAAACCCCACGGAAATGCTAGATGGTCACTTCTGATATCTATGCATGGAGTTTGTCATTGAACTAAATGCTATAACCATGGTTAGGACATCGGTGCACAGTATTGCATTGACAATCTGTCCACCATTTTTCCCACAACTTGGTGCCATATCCTTGCTACGGGACAAAACCATTACTGGTGCAACATCTTTTAGTTTGTTTTTGCATATTTATCAATTTAACATTTTGTCTCACCCAGACTTAATTTTTTCCAGATGTTCTTGGTATTCTTGTCTATGCTGGTAGGATACAACATAGGTGGGATTCAGTATATAGACGGCAGGTCCATTTTGTTGAGATAGGCATCATGAATTTTCGGTAAATTCCAATCAGTACTTGAGGTTTTATATGATTATTAATATTTGATAGTTGCCTACCATCAACATATCTTTATCATTCCAGACGGGAGATACTGTTTATACGCCTAAGTCAAGAGCATGCTGGTCCTCACTTGTACCACTTGCAGAGCACTGAAAATTTGTTCGAGAAAACTACAGTTACGTACATATAGGTAAACCGGAGGGATAAGTGCATGGAGACTATGAGGGAGAGCACATTCTTGTTCTCCCCCAACATTAATGATGATGTTCATCATCTTCAAGGTAAGTTATATAAACTATTTCGATTTTTATGGCTTTTTGTTCTTTTCTGTATTACAATGTTATTAGTACTAACAAATTGTTTTTTCGTAGATATCCACGAAGCCTGCTTAATGACACTTGACGAAGCACTATCATACGTCAATGCTGCAGTTGTAGCCAGGAAAAATGGACAGTAGATGACTTTGTTTTTCAACACGGCTCAATAAAAAGCTCGTTTCCCTCGGTCCTTTTATCTACATTTGGAATAATAATGTATTCACACAGAACAATCATTTCTGTTAAAGTGTGTTTTCTTTTTGCTTGTCAACTCTAAGTGTAGCCATTATGGCAGTATGTATTATTTGTACGCGTACTTAATTCGGGATATCTGGTTTTATACAAAGGTTGATTTTTTCGATTCGTTGAGATTGAACTGTAAATATGTCATGCCTTAGGAACAAAATATTCAACTATAAAAAAGGAGAAAGATCTGATACGCCCCCGTCACGTTTTTTTATAATTAGAAAGAATCATCTACGTCTTAAAAACGACTTGATATATTTGGCAGGCAATAAAAAGCATTAAAAATATATCCGTTTATATATATGCTGCATCGACATCCTAATTGCCAAGACACCTCAGTGAACGATCACTCACGCGTATCGATCAGCGATGGAGCCCATCATTGGAAACAATGCGCCAGCGATCCCTAGCTTTTGGCAATTGTTTATACACATATTTTAGCCTATTAGACTATTATTTAGATTACAATTGTGCCACACCCCTAGCTTTTGTACCGATGAACAGTTCTCACTGCCTAATTTTTCAATGCAAATTAAAATGCATGATTAGCACGTAGTGCTTTCCTGATCATTTTTTCAGTGAATTATTTAAGTGAACAAATAAATTCATTAATATTTCATCGTTATTGTGCACGTCGTTAATTTTCTTTTGCTGTAGCTAATCTCGTATCGTATAACTTCATCCATACACGCACTATTATACGATACGATGTATACTTTATTCTTCAGAAATAATCACATTCCAGCTATAGAATAGTAAATAAGCATATGAAGGTCATACGGCACGTACCTTGCATATATTATTTAATCCTGAAGTTGTCCTTGATCTTCCTCTCTCGTCATTGCCTTAAATTCCAGCTAGCGAATAAACGCTGATTATTTTTTATCTGTTCCTGAATAGAGTAAAATAAATGATATATGCATGGTTTTTCTTATTGATCAGTACCCTACAGTACACAACTAGAACCACGTTAATAGTAGATATGTACGTGTGCACGCCGTGAATGTTCTATTTTGATACATGCTAATCAATGATAAGTTCATGAAGCTTATGTGTAAGAACATAAGCATTTTGGAAAAAATGAGTACCACAAAAAAAATTAAGGCATGACAATTGACATCATCATGATCTAAAGTATGGATAGGACATTAAGGACAATCTAATTTTATAGTAAGTTTTGATTTCTGACTTCTTTTCTAATATATTATTAAAAGTTATGCGTTTGATGAAAAAAGGAAAGATATCTGCACCATACATAAGTATATATATAAAAAAGCAAAGACATGTGCTACCCAGCCTTCCTCTGCATGGCCTACCATTTTATGTTAACATCCTGTAAAATCCGTCAATGCCTAATTTATTAACAGGTGTGATTTTGATGGAAAAAGGAAATAGATGTGCAGGGGACAGGTATATATGGTAGTGCTAGATTAAGCAATGATCTGCTAGCCAGTTATCCTCCGCATGGCCTACCTATATATGTGAACCTCCTCTGCCATCCCTCCTCCCCCTCCTTGCTCTTCTTTCGTCCATCACAACAGCCAGACCCGGAGGAGAAGTTCCCAAGGAGTACTCTGTGTAAGCAAGGAGCATCAAGAAGGCGAGTACCTCTAGGTATGAACAATTCTGGATCTTTATTTTCTCGAAAACTGTAATAGTCGTTATGTTTGCTTGAGGTGTACTATCAAAAGTATGTTTGGTTGAGGTATACTACAAAAATATTGATTGCCATCATAGCCTCATAGGAAAGGAAACTGCTTTTTGATAGAAGTAGCTTCTGATTTAATTCACTGAATAATAATTATAATACAGGTAACAAAGGAACACTTATTGGGGGGAAATGAGCTTAGAATTACTAAGATAGGCATTACCTTCTGTTGCTCAATCAACTGGTACTAAACCATATCATATTTTGGCCTCCCCTTTCTGATTGAGGTGGTTTGGGTTATCATTCCACAGTTGCACGTACATGCGCTCCCTATATTACCATCATTAAAAAAAGGCGTATGAGTGCAAATGATGCAAAAAATTATACAGACTATTGACACAAGATATAATATGACTTACCACAACAGTTAGCACCAAACAATAGCCAGATAGCCAGATTCCTAAAGAAAGAGAACATTCAAAACAGAAAAGCCAGTAGAAGCCATGAGCAATGAATTGCAGTGAGATAAATTCAAGCTAATTGTGAAAATGCCAACAACAGTGAATATTATGTATTTTACATAACCATTGATGGATTTTTGTAATATCAGGATTCCTGATAAGCATTTTTTACTATAGGAAGGGGATCGCTGCTATATTAATTTTTAAACTGTAAATTTCTTAACCTGCAACACAGACTAAATGAGGCTAGAATCACAATATCATGTTGAACAAAAAAATGCCATTTCAATATGAAAGACTTGGCCTTTTTATTGTTAACTAGGTAAATGAAGCAAGTGCACGCCATGATATTCAAGTTCACCGAAACTCTATTTCAGATTATTTTTCCTATGATGGAGCTAAAATATTCCTATATACTTGTAGGAATCATAAATCACTAAATCAACAGGAAGTCCGGTCATAGATCACTATAGTTCCTCTGCAACAAACTGGAGCTAGCAAGATGAAGAAAACGATGCCTGATTGTTAAAGCAAAGTGTGGATAGATACCTATATATAGTAATTAGACACTTATATGCTAAACCAAACGGCACCTAATTGTCTTAAAGCACTATAATCATTATTCAGTATTTAGATACTTATATTTTAAAAGGTGGACAGATACGTCAAACCTTTCCTATACTAGCAACCAATATTGCTACTTAAAATTAATACCTCACTATGGTTCAGCTCCTCTGTAGTATTGGCTCGCCTCGTCATTCTCGTTATGCACAGGTTTTGTTTGCTGAGGTGGCATCAGCTCCATGGTGGCCTCCTCCGAGCTACTGTGCTCATCGACGCCCAAGAAAAAACCAAAAAAGAATCTGGCTATTTATACATGACGACAACAACAAATAATTACGAGGGTATACAAGACCACAACAATAATTACCGTAGCATGCCTCTTTCTTGGTAATTAGTTGTTGAGAAGCCAAGTCAATTATGCTGCTCCCATTGCCAGCTTAGAAATAAAACAGCAAATTGCTCAAATATACAATACACTGTCAATGAATGCAATACACATTGCACAACACATACTAACATGCAATACACAATACACTGTCAATCAATCAAGCAATCAGGGTAATAAAACAAATGATATATAGTGCTCGCTGCATGCCGTCACCTACTAACATGCACGGATGCATTAGAAACTGAACTTTGTGCAATGTAGCAATCTACCTCTTCAAGTTGAAACTGATTGTTTACAGTAGATATTTGTATGGTGACAAGTGAAAAGCAAGATAGTTCAAGTGTCAATATGATAGCGTTAATATTTATTACTAGATCACAACCAACAACATAACTATGCACTTTGGAGACTGATATTATTTAGAAAGATATGGACAATAAACAACAGGATGCAGCAACAACCATACCAGTAGTCTTCCTTATGGCTCAGCACTCCTAACTTTGATCTCCATTAGTTTCTCAACAGGCTGTCTGCATATGGGGCATTTATTTGATTGGAACCTTAGAGCTTGTGCGCATTCACTGCACATACACTGTACAAGATAGGACCAATCAGATAACAATATTAAGTAATGTATAAGTGAGACCTGAGAAAGCAAAAGTAGAACTACAGGCTACAATTAATTATCTTACCAAATGCCTGCAAGGAAATACAACAGTGTCCCTTGGTCCTATCTTGCAGATAACACATTCTTTCCCCATGCCATCATCGTCAGCATCAGGAACATCAACGTTGGGGACTTGGTAACGAACTAGCAAATGCCCTGTGCGTTGCACCGGGTGTACAAAATATAAATATATGCTTACACAGTTGAAAAAAACTACGAACAAAACAACATTGCAATCAGTCAAACAGCCATATCAGAACAAAAAATTCAAACAATTTTGGTTAAAAATATTTGTCAAACATCTAATACCTTTTAAGTTTGTAAATCCCGTACCATTCTTAGGAAACAAACACATGGATATGCTCTTACTTGATTTTCCACATGGCAAGTTGAAACAATTTTTGTTGTATCAAAAGTATTGGGATAAGATTTCCGATCAAAATTGATGAATGATTTCGGTTTAAATAGTCAACAAAACAATGCAATTAGATCTCATTGTTGCATGCCTAAGGCTCAAACCCAAGAATAGCCATGCACCCATGGTGAAGAATAACCAGACAAATCATGAGCAAATTCATTCAAAAAGATTGGCTGCATGTACTCCATTTAGAATTCACAACCAAGAGTCAAGTCATGGGCGTAGGTAAGTTTCATAGCTTCATATATATTTCACTTAGCTAGAAAAATAGTAGGAAACTAAAAAATGAAATTAAATTGATGGTCATGGTTGGCTGTCAATTAGTGTCAGTGTTGGGAGACAACGATACAACTAACCAACGAGAAACGAACTTGCTACTTAAATTGCTTCCTGGTTAGAAGAATAGATCCGTTAGAGATTAAACAGAAGCTTTTAGAGAGGAAGACTCATCTTAGCACCGTCGTAGGTCCGGCCGATGACAGCGTTGGGGACTTGGTGACGAACTGGCAAAGCACGCCATGCCGCAGAGTTGGGGAGTCGTCGCTCCTTCCCGTGGCTGTGAGGCCGGGTCACGGCGCCTCGGCTCATCAGGAAAGAGGAACCACATCAAACTATGATCTAAAGAAAGAAGAAGAGGAGGAGAGGGGCGGGATCAAGAAGGGGGGCGACGTACCTGAGCTACTGGCGATGCAGATCGAGGAGACGAACACCGCCGCGGATGCGAGGGGAATGGGACCGGACCGAGCACCCGCGCCCGTTTCATTGAGCTCGCTGCGTCCGTCCCCGTTGGTCGCGCCGCACACAGCTCGTCGGATCCCCTGGCCGCATAGGTAGGTGGTCGGTGGGCGGAGTCACACGGTCGACGCGCGCAACCATGCGGCGGGGGGAGTGGAGATGGCCGAGCTGCTGGTGGGGTGGAGAGGACCGGTGAGGCCGCCCCAATATCTGCCGTGGCATGGGATTGATCCGGCGGGCGGAGTCGCGCGGGCGCCGGCTCGTCAAGGCGCACGGCCATGCGGCGGGGGGAGGGGAGAGGGCCGAGCTGCTGGTGGGGGTGGAGAGGGCCGGTGAGGCCGCCCCAGGATTTGCCGCGGCATGGGATCCGGCGGTCGGCGAGCGGAGTCGCGCAGGCGCCGGCTCGTCGAGGCACGCGGCGGGGAAGGGGAGAGGGAAAGAGGAAATGAGTGAGTGGAGGGTAGTATGGTGAGTGAGTGGGGTTAGGGTTTGGATGCGGCGGGGGGACGGGATAAGGCTAGGGTTGCCAGTGAGTGGGGTTAGGGTTTGGGCCCAGACGCCAGCGTGCCAGGTGGGCCGTCGAGCCGGCCCGTTAGGCAACTTTATAGTGCCTGGGCCATGAAGGCCACCACGCGTTCCTGGCCGGTAAGTGCCGGCCCATTTGTCCAGTTATAATGTAATCCCTCAGAAAAAATATAATGTGGATAAGGTAATTTATTTTATAGTTATTTTTTTATGGGGCTAAGTTTGGGTGCAGGTTCGGCCATGCTGGGTAGCTAATTTGGGCCTTGTGTGCAAATTTTGCTCAACGATAGAAATGCTAGACTCGCATGTGTAGGATTTTAAAAGTATACATACCTCACAGAAACAATAAAAGTATATATATATATATTTATTAAATATGGTTCATAAAAATAAATATTTTTTATATTTACCTTTCATATACTAAGGGTACCACAACAAAACTTGGTTGATGTATAAATAAATCTACTTGGTTGAAGAATGTTTGTTTGATGTTTTTTTTCTTTTGTTGGACAAATTTCCATGGCCTATATAAATAATTTAAATAATGTTCATATGACTACTCATTATATATGAACAGTACAGTTTGTTGTTTTCCCCTAATTTTGTGTTAGTACAATTATTTAAATTATTTAATCAACATATTTTCCTAATAATGTCAATTATGTTTTTTATAGAGAAAATAGTGTGTTATTTTCACTACTATTTTTTCAGATATTATATATGATTATATTATGCAGTAGAAAACATCATTTATATTTCATCATATATATTTCATCGTAGATACAAAGTGATTGGTTCCGACATATGCACTGATGTAACGATGACAGACCGCACTGAAACACCACGAGAAGATGTGCATATAGCTAACCTTCCTCTGTATGTATATTATATATGAAAACACGAATGGTCTATTTTTATATTTTTGTTTTTTTAGAATATAGGAGACATGGATATGGACTTTGGAGATGCACGGAAAGAATCCACTGAGGGTTCAGATGCGATGTTGCTGAAAGGGGACGAAAATTCATAACATAAAAATGTCGAAGAGGTTATATCTCATAACAAACCAAAAAGGATGCTAATTTACATGTTATCCCACAAGGTATTTTTTAATATTACTATCAATCTTATTTTTGTGATATTGCCTTTTGTATTCAACTAATTTTGCTCAGTTTGATTGCTAAATTGGCTTATTTATTTATGAATTCGACAGACTATGTTTGTACCCCTAGGGATATTACAGTCATCGAATCAATCAAGTCTGCCCCCAAGAATGCCCAGTTCATGGACATTGGAGATGCCTTGTTATCAACCGACGATTTGGAATGCCTTATGAAAGATGATATGTTCTTACATGATGGTGTAAGACCAATTGCACAAACTTTGTAATTAATAATATGAACAATATTTAATATCATAAAATGTACAATATAATCTAAATGTTGATTACAGGTGATAAATGCTTACATATATTGCATGCTTGCTCATGACCATCTACAAGACAAGGCTGGTGAAAAGGTACACATTGTTAGCACGTTTGTATCTGGCCAGATAAAAGAAGACGGGGAAAGAGACATAGACCCATCAAAATATCACCACATTGTGCATCATGTTAATACTTATCTACAGCAAGACATGGTTAGTTTTTGTCTCGTTATCCATGCATATAATTATGGATTGTTTTTTCAATTCATATGTATAATGATTTATTAATATTTATATCTAATTGCAACCGTGACTTGTATGATATTTACACCAGTTATTCATTTCGATTAACATGCCGGGCTACCATTGGTATCTAGCAGTCGCTAATGCCAAAAAACGTGAGATTCAAGTATTGGACTCACTTGGTTCTCGGGTCAAACGCAATGACCTTGCTACTACGGTAACTATCTATTATTTTTATTCATCTTAACATATGTTTTTGTTTGCCTTGATCCCTAATATTTCTTATATATAAAATAGTTACTAGGACTCGAGAAGCGTCTGAAACTTGTAGAGCATAGTCCGGATTTTATCAGAGGTCATAAGTGGCCCGATCTCAATGTTACAAAATGGACGGTAGTAGAGCAGTTTCATGAGGCAATACAAACCGATGGGTAAGCACTTGTTACAATGGTTTGTTCATTTGATTCATCTGTGTGATATTCTAAAGCATTATTTTATAATATTTTAGCGTATCATGTGGACTGTTTATGCTAAATTATATGGAATACTGGACTTCACATGGATTGTCAGACCAGTTCACCCAGGTATTTCATTTTTATACATTATCTCGTTATTTTATCTCAAAATTTTATATAAATTGTTTATATATATTTTTTGTAGGAGGATATGAAACATTTTCGACAAAAATTAGCTGTCATTTTGCTCGATTCAGAGCTGAATAAGCTAAAAGGAGGTCCCATATACCATCAACCTGATGATGAAGAAACTTTAGCGAATTCTGATCTCGAGATCCTGGAGAATCCATCTGACGTAGTCAAAGACAAACGTCCTGCGCCAATCACTATCATACCCACGGACCAACGTGAATTACTTGCCGGCCTCTGCAACTACGTCATGTCGATCGATGATGCCGGGTGTTTGGAGTAAGTATCATGTATCAATATTTAATGTGCGGATGTATATTATTGTTCTTCTTACCGTCCAATTTTTAGGAAGGTATGGGTCCGGAGCTCGACACCCGAGCCAATGGGCTTAAATCTTAAGAAACTTCAGTGCATACTTAACATGGAGCAGCCCATGGACAATGATTGCTTCAACACCGCCGTGCGTATGCTGGCATGTGACGAGGGAGTACTGTTCACAGACCCTCCTGTACACTACATGGATCTACGATTTTGTGTAAATTATCATAACTCTTCATTCTATGTGTCATTAGTATCAACATGTTGAAACAATATTTCTTTTTTTGCTTAGTCCATGATGCTAGAGTCAACATGAGGTCAGAAGTTTTGCGAGAAGGAAACTATCCAGACGTTGGCAACATTATTTGATAGCTGGCCTGGGATGGACAACGACATCTCATCGTGCAACAAGGTAAGTAAAGTGTTTTGTCCATTTTTATCATGGTTTATTGTTGTTTCTAATAGCCCCACTTGTAGATTTATCTTCCCTATGCATCCATCGGCCGATACATCTTGTACGTCATCGACAAAGAGGCACGTCTTCTATATATTATGGATCCTATTCAAACATCACAATCGTTAGAGGAAAAAAAGATGAGGCATGCACTGAAATTAAAAAGTTTTGCAAGGGATTTCAAAGAAGCACTCGAAATAAAGCTGCCTGGTTGGAATTATGATATATCTAAATTGCAACGTTTATTTCCGTTCGGTGTTCCAACGAGTATAGACAGGTAATGAATTCATAACAAAAACATTTACTTTTGTTATCACTATATTCTTTATATTATTAATTTAAAGTTTTACAGGAATGTGTCTGGCTATTTTGTTTTCCATTTTATGCTCTGGTGGAACGGTAAAGAATTGGTCAAGCCGATTTGCCCGGTGAGTTTTGTCCGTTACATGTTTTAAGATCTTCGGCGTGTAATTTTCATACTAACTACATGTATTGTTTGTGCAGGATGGGTATGAATTGAGGAAGCAGTTTTTATTATACTTGCTAAAACATCGTGGCAATGAAGCTAAAGGAGACTTCCCTGACATTGTGAAAGAATTTCTTAAGCGCATCATCTAGATATTAATAGTTTTGTAATAGATGTTTAGTTGGAACATCCCTCAGTTTGTTACATGGACATGTCGTTAATTTTTCTTTATGTTATCAATTTACTTTGCAAAAATGGACTCCAGGTATTAAATAATTGTGTTTGTGTTATATTCTTTGTACGTGTGGAATTTAACATGTAACTCTTGTAAACTATTTCAAGAGCCCGTGGCAACGCACGGGCATTCTACTACAAACACAATTATAAAGTTTTACTTTGACCAAACCTTATGTGCTCACTAAAAAGAAACGTAGGGAGTACTAAAAAATTACATAGGTTTGCTATATGTGTAGAGTAGTATTTTTTTTCCTTGGAGAATCTACTAGCTGGAGTGGTTGTTGTCAATATCCTTTTGAAAGTTGGCCTGATATTAGCGCGAACCAACTGACAATGCTATCTCAAGTAGTGCTTTATTCACATAAGTATCTTGTTTCAGGAAAACACTAGGTTAAAAGCCTACTGCAAAAAAATTCAAGAAAAAATTACAAGGGTTTATATGTATGCAATTTACAGGGGCTATCTAATGTTATAGTTACATGCCTCTATTTTTTTGTATTTATGTATTCTAGCTCTATGGATACCAGAGCATTAGTTCTTTTAAAGTATTGCATTTATAAACTTTACTATTTTGAGATATTGCAAATGATAATATCAACTAATTATAAATGCCATTTACGATCACAAATGATCTTACTGAATGATTGATTTCATGGCCTTCAAGGAAGAGATATCCTAGAAGGGACTCAGTCCTTTTGAGCCAAGAGAAGTAGGTGGGGCATGTGCAAGCTATGAATAGTAGATGAGGAAGTGTTGAAATATATTGTCTTGCCATGGTTCCTAAATGGTAGGAGGTATGTGTAGTACCCGTATGGTTTCAAGTACCTAATTTCATGTGTAATTGTTTGCCAGAGAATTGCCCAATATCGAATATTGATAAATAATATGAACAAAAGAACGTTCTCATTTTTTTCAGGCCCGTGGCAACGCACGGGCACTCTACTAGTCTTTTCTAATAATAAAGCACGGATTGACTTTGTCGGGTTCACCGTCACAATACGCTTCTTCACGTGATTTTACGCTTTCAGTTTGAATTTAAAATATATACACGAGGTTTACCCAAGGTGGTACTAATCTATATACGTGCCCATGCATCAAAACCATCAGGTTCGATGTGTGTTCCTACCGACTTGGGCCTGCAGGCTGGGTCGTTGGCCCAGCTTCAGTTGAATGCGAGAAGAAGAAAAATAAATAAAATTGGGATGTGGACAATGGGATTCGAACTCTTGTCTGCTGTGTAGATGCTAACGTAGCAGACCAATCAATCCAGGCTTGTGGGTATTACAACGTCGGTGTCTGGCTCTTTAACATAAAGCAAGGCGTACTGGGGCCAAGGGAGTTGGACGCTTGATGGGCACGGGAGTGCTGGGCCGAGACGGCTGCCGCGGCCCACGGGGCGGACAAGGAACAGGCCGGAGGCTTTTTCATATTTGTTTACTTATGAAATAGTCCCACCTTGCTATTTTGCATTAATTTTTACCAATTTATATACGTTCTTAGGTTATCAGTCATCACGGAGCTGCTTCGGAAATTAAGCAAAGAATAAGGCATGAATATCTCATTGAGAAACAAAGAAGGAAAGCCCATGGAAAGAGAGAGAACGGAAATAGAGGGTAATTAATTGGAAAGTAACCGGCTGGCAAATGAGATTCATGACATGCTTGATATAAGGAAAAAGAAAAAGAAAGGAAATAGACACTGATTGCGTGAGAAATAAAGAAGAAAGGAAAGAGAGAGGAAGGAAATAGGAGGATTGAGGGAGGATCCTACCAAATAGATAGGACATGCGAGATTTGTGGGCGCCATATATTCTTTGTTGGCCTGAAATTTAGTATCAATGGCAGGCGTACTGACCTCATTCATATCTTATATGAATATAAAAATGATGTGGCATTTTTTTCCTACATGCAATCCTCACTAAATTCACGTCATTTTTTTTCTGTTGCAGCGGACAACATGACATGTTTTACTTCCACTTATGATCCTTACTAAATTTGCACCAATTTTATAACACATTGAATGGTATGTCTGCGCATACAATCCTCACTAAATTTAAGTCATTTTTTAGAGGTAATATCACCGGCAGTCACACAACTCGCATTGGATGTGCAGTTTAGTGCTACAACTTGCAAAATACGTCTTTTTGGTCAGCTAACTTGCGTTTCGGTGCATATACGGTCACTCCATGCGTATTCGGCGCTTGCGTGGCATGCCACGTCTGCATGGAGCCACTGTCAGTAACCGAAGACGCTCTGGAGCAACCAGCGCGTGGTAAACTTGCATGGACCCCCTGAATCTGTCTGTCAGGCGTACGGGCACCGGAGAGAGATAACAGAGATTGCTATAGAAAAGTGGTGGGTGTACAATCTTCATGACAGTTTCAGATTTTTGTCTTATTTTCATGGTTCAATTCTGTACAATGTTGTGCCGAAATTCAGTTGAAAACTGTGGCAAAATTCAGTTGAAAACTGTGCCAAAATACTGTCCAAAAATTCAGATTTTTGTCTTATTTTCATGGTTCAATTCTGTACAAAGTTGTGCCAAAATACAGTTGAAAACTGTGCCAAAATACTGTCCGAAAATTCAGTAAACGTTTTGGCAAAATTTAGAACATGTACAGAACATCCAAATAAAAAGAGAGGACTGGGATTCGAACCCAGGTCCTGCCAATATTACTTGACAATGTATTGCCAATTGGGTAATGAGCAGATTCTGCTCAAATCTCTCCACCCACCAGTTTTCTATAGCAATCTCTGTTATCTCTCTTCGGTGCCCGTACGCCTGACAGACAGATTCAGGGGGTCCGTGCAAGTTTACCACGCGTTGGTTGCTCCAGAGCGTCTTCGGTCACTGACGGTGGCTCCATGCAGACGTGGCATGCCACGCAAGCGCCGAATACGCATGGAGTGACCGTATCTGCATCGAAACGCTAAGTTAGCTGACCAAAAAGACATATTTTGCAAGTTGTAGCACTAAACTGCACATCCAATGCAAGTTGTGTGACTATCGGTGATATTACCTTCATTTTTTACCGGTGTAACCCACGGGCATATATGCTATATTTTGTATAAATGGAGGTATAATATTATTTCGCCTCCCATTTGGTATGTCCATGTCGTTTCTCCATACTTAGTTAGGCTATTCTACCAAATAGAGAAAGGAAATAGGAGGATTGAGGGAGGATCATACCAAAATAGATAGGACATGCGGGATTTGTGGGCGCCATGTTAATCTTTGTTGGCCTGAAATTTAGTATCAATGGCAGGCGTACTGGCCTCATTCATATCTTATATGAATATAAAAATGATGTGGCATTTTTTCCCTACATGCAATCCTCACTAAATTCACGTCATTTTTTTCTGTTGCAGCGGACAACATGACATGTTTAACTTCCACTTATGATCCTTACTAAATTTGCACCAATTCTATAACACATTGAATGGTATGTCTGCGCATACAATCCTCACTAAATTTAAGTCATTTTTTACCGGTGTAACCCACGGGCATATATGCTATATTTTGTATAAATGGAGGTATAATATTATTTCGCCTCCCATTTGATACGTCCATGTCGTTTCTTCATACTTAGTTAGGCTATTCTACCGATAGTCTATCCTAGGCCACCAGGCATCTGCCCCGTTCATCCGTGTTACGTTCCACCAATAAAAAAACAGCGCCCTCCCGACCCGTTTATGCAACCCGGTCCAACAAATCAGACCTACCAGCCCGTTTAGGAGATGAGGCAAAAATAGTAGACCGTGATAGCAATCAAACTGCAACCTCCACTGTTCTTTGGTGTTGATCGTTTTAACCCACAAAAAAAAAGGTGTTGATCATTTTAAACTAAAGTTGAATTTGGTGTTTGTTTGTGTCCTTTACGGACTGGAACTGAACTACTACGATGTAAAATCTGGATACATAAATACAAGGCGCAAGCATTAGATTGTGCAGATGTGGCCGGGATCTCAAACACGACCGTTCGCTGGTCTGTACATGTAGACGATGCAATTCTTTATTGGTTCCAAGCTTAGGTGGAACATTCCCGTGTAGTGGACATCGTGAGAGACAATGAGGACAAAGAAAATAAGTGGTAACAGGAATGGGACGCTAAGGGTGATAATTTGTTTCTCCCGTTGCAACGCTTATAATAAATAATTAAATAATAAAACATGGGTTGAGTCCGCTGGGTTCACCGTCGCGGTGTTTTTACACAAAGGTCCCTGTGCTTTTTAGGAATTAACCCGCCGTCCATGTAATAAGTCAACCGAACCGGTGCGGGCGATAGGAAAAAAGAACGCAGCCTTCCAATCCCGTCTCCAACTCCGGTGCGCCGCCACCCCCTGCCCTGCCGCCGCGCACCGGACTGGCGCGCGTGGACATGGTGCCTGGTGGGGGAGGGGAGTGTCGCACCGCAAGTATCGCGCCGGCGGGCTGCGTGCTCCTCGAGCGGCTGGAGGCGGCGTGGCTGCTCGACGCAGAACGAAGGCGGCGGCCGGAGCTTGCAGGGGATGGATTCGTGTGCGACAGGGGCTGGGGAGGCGGATCTGGAGGCGTTCGACGAGGCGGGGTTCGCCTGTGACGAGGAGGATGGCCGGAGCGCGGCTTCCCGGGAGGATCCATAGCATCCTCGGCTCCAGGACAGAAAGGAGACACGGTGGTGAGGGAGAGAAGAAGGCAGAAAGGAGGGGCGGTGCGGTGACCTAGGCCGGAGCTCACCGGTGTCCGGCAACGGCGGACGGGCGCCACTGCTACTGCATCCCTGGTATTCCTCTCACCTCTCCTGCCTTAACGATATCTGCTGCGTCGCCAAAGCCTCGGCCGCACATCACCAGCATCTCCGGCCTCGAATACTCCTGCCACTGCACCCAGAGGCCCGTCGCCATGACCGGATCCAGTAAGGTGCCTCTAATGCCCCCCTCTCCCTCATGGCACATGTGCTATTTTACTCGGAAAGGCCATTGCTCACGTTTTGAATTTTGGCATCAGCTCTGTTGTCGTGCTTCAGTTCTTTGCTGGAAGAACCTCAATTGTTTCTTTGCTTCGGTTGTTCTTCAATCTTAGCTCTCAGTTCTCAACATATGCATTACAATATGTTTGTTGTCTGTGGGGATGGAGTGAAGAAATTGGATTGGGGTCATGGAATAAATCAACTAGAGGATGCAACTCATGTTCTTGTAGGTAGTCATTCAGACATTTCTTAACTCTGCTGCAAAATCAGCTGCCACAGCTCTGCGCTGCCGGTCATGGAAACCTCTCATGTATCCCCTCTTGTCGCTTCTCACCAGCAGCGTCTCTATGCCGTGGCAGCGGCGCTCCCGACCCGACAATCGAAGCTGCTGCTCCCGATCTATTGTGTCTGGGCAGTCCCAGCCACTCCTCCCTAGCAAACTTGTGCTCTTCCTTCGGCTTGCCTTCCATAGGGTCTGGCACCGCTTCAATTATAATCTGCAGGACATACACAAGTTGCAGACAAATCGATTGAAATAATGTGCTAAGCCTTGGGCTCCATTGCCACTTTGTCAGCTTGTTGATATTAGAGGGAGGATCAAAGGGGTGATTGGTACTTTCCCTTACAACAGCTGGTGAAACGCAACGAATTTTCTCAACCAATGAAGCTTTCTCTGTGGTGTCCAAGTTATGAACTCCTACAATTTCAGGTGTACTGCAATCCAGGAATGCAGCAGGCCAGAACAATGGACAATGATCGTACTATGAGTGGCTAGGTATTGGCCTACCGTGGCAAGATGCCAATGACTCTATGAGGTGTGTAAAATATGGATCTGTAAATGTCCGAGGTTGCCTTGGGGGCCAAATGCCGCAAACAGGTCAAGGTTAGTTATATTTCTCCTTTGCCATTTCTCTGGATAATCCTCTCTAGCAAGATCACTTAGGACGATATAATCTGCTATTTAATTTCTATATGATTTCAGTATGAGAACATCACTTTAGGACAATATAATAAGCTATCCATGTGATATTTACTTCCACTGCGTTTCAGCATGTTCAATCTCTGTACAAGCGCGCAAATGGACATATTTTGATTTGGCGACTTCGTGTTTTAATTGTTCTTACTGAATATTGGATCCTGGCCCTTATGTTATGTACCTGTAGTATGTTTCTAGCTCGATGTCTACTGCTTCTCTTAAGGCGAGATCGACACTATGTATATCTAAATAACAATTTCATTTGGATCACATAACATTCTTTTTCCTGAAAAATCACGTGGTTTATTGGACTTGAATTAGCAGTGTGGTTCATGTGCACATTGTGCTTAGTTATCCTTTCTGTTATCACAAGTCGATGTGATAAACACGAAGTATGCACTTCCATCTATACTTCTGATATATTGGTGTCAAGTGGTATCAAAAGTCTGAAACTGCAATCGCATAGTTTAGGTTGTTCATACAAATCTGCATTGGGTGTGTTTCTAAAATTGTACGAGTAGTAACTTTGTAGAAGGAATGCAGTCCCTTAATCTAATAGCGATTTAACTTTTTTAAGTGACATAAAACAATCCTGTAACTTTGAAGACACCTCCTGATGTTGTGATTCTGCAAATTATCTGGTACATGCTCCTGCTTTTGCAATACCTCTCTGATTGTCTATCAAGCTGCAAAAATGCTATGTGCCAAACATTTAATGTTCGGTAGTTAACTCTAAACATGATAACACTACCGTTCTACACAAGCATGTTTCTTCCATAAAAAGAAAATTATTATATAAAAAAATCTGTATCTAATATGTTGTATTGGAAGTAATAGTGTGAGGGAAGCAAAGCAAGTTTCCGTCAGGGAAGAAAACATTCTAAAACTTCTATTTTCCTTAAGTCAGTCAAAACACAAATATGTTTTCTGAGAATTATACTATTATTTATTCTGGTAGAAGGACGTGCTTCGTGACGTATGCATGCTAAATGTGAGTTGTATGTCGATGATTTCATTTTATTAGTTTTTCAGAAGAATAATGACAATAGTTGTCTTACTCCAATTCATGAAGTACAGTTTGTCTTATAGGATCTTCTTATATGACAGAAGCTAAGGTCCATTGTCACTCAACACAGTCTCCTTGAGATACAAATTCCAGCTTTAAAGTGTGGCAATGACGCAAATTCTTTGCTGCAATCATAGGAGATCCAGTCAGGCTACAAAATTTTCCTGTGCCACCCTATGTACGACGCCAGCGGTGAGATGGGCGGGAACTCTTTGGCGTGCCAGCACACAGGAACGACACATGCCGTACACCCCGAAGGACACGTTCGCCAGGCTTGACCTGACCCTCTCTGACACCACCTTGCCGCCTCTGTTGCTGGAGATCAGCCGAAGAGTTAGCTTGTTGCCGCTTTGCTTCAATGGTTGCTTCAATGCTCTTCGACTCTCCATAATGAGCAGATGATGGTGCTTGGACGAAGCAATTGATCGGAAAATGGGTAGTGTTGTACTGGTGGTCTTGTGTCCGCCCACTAACTGTAAAACATCTAAGATGATTCTTCAGGACTTGATACATTCCAATTACTCATTTGGGTCTTTTTCTTACTCTTATACTTGGTTTTGCTTAGTAATCTTAAGATCAATTCTTTCGATGTATAACTATATGTAGAGCACAGGACCCGACCTTGCATGTGGCCGGTTTAATTTGTTTACTGAAGAAATTAGTTTAAAAATGTTCACAGTTTTACACATGTTCACATTATTTTTGTTTCAAAAAAATATGTTTGCACTTTTTTTTAAATCATAAAAATTCCTTAAAAATCCATTTTTATTTAAAAAATTCATTTAGAAATCTACAAAAAATCAAAACATTCTTTTAAGAAAAAACATCTATTAAAAATGTGTTTTTTAGAAATATTCTAATTTTCATAAACGTTTAAGATTCTTAAAGAAGTGTTTCAATTTTTATGTAAACCTTAACTTCTATAAAAAATAAGGAAATTTTCATGTTTTCCAGAAAAGCCGAAAAAAAACGATTGACAAACTATTCCATGCAAAACTGCTCTTGCAAATGACGAAGAACGCTAAGTTGGTTTCTTCAGGTCCAAACTTGATTCTACAAAAAGCAATAATCAATATTACCTTATTATCGATGTTTATTAAAATTGGATATATAAAATAGTGCACAACGAAATATGGAGCTTTTTTTTTGCAGGTAATGAAATATGGAGCTGGTTGCCTGGTTGTATCTCTTTTTCGCCCGGTGCAACGCACGGGCATTTGTATTAGTCATTACCTGACGATGGGCGCCGTCGATGTTGCGGACCAGGTGCAGTGCATGATCAGTCGTACGATTCGAGGAACATACGAGACATCCTTTCGTAGACAAGGGGCGCAGCCGAACACGGACATCTCAAGGTAGCCGTCAAGAAAGTCAATCAAATATCCTCCTTTAAAAATGAAAGTGAAAACGTGAAGCATACACATCTGCAAATCGCAAAACGCCGCCTATTTTCCTCCGAAAGCGTCAAGCAAAAATCATCTCTAGATGTCAGTCGTAGACATCGTGTGAAGCAAAGATCGATGAAGAACCAGTGATATAATGCTAAACGGAAAAGCTAAAATCCAGACGGCAGGATTTTAGCGACAGATCCGCACACATCACACGTCGTTGGATCCTATTCCTACGGTTGAGTTTACGTCCTGATCTAACTGCCCTTTCTTTGTTGATCGTGCATCTCCCTGTTAATTCTGTGATTTAAAGGCCCACCTCTCCCCACTAATTCCGGGATATCCCGCACATCCACTTATGCCGATTTTTTCTCCTGATTGATGACCACCGTTGGATAAAAGGGATCGAGAAAAATTAATTCATGAGAAGCGTGACTCAAACCTGTTACCCATCACACTAGGTAGTGTGCCCAAACCATCGCACCAACTAAAGCGGTTTGACTTGTTCTTATGCATGTCTTTACTTGACTTAACTAGCGCTACAAAATAGAATGGTAATTTTTGGATCGGCCTAGATTTGCTGCTATTTTTGCTGGCTCTTGCCATTTACCCGAGCTCCAGAAGCGCTAATGCTAGGTGATTTTTTGATCTGCAATTTCTTCACTGATTTTGTATCTTCTTTTTGGACAACGCTAACGCCCACACGTGTGGTGGGAGCCAAATCCGCCCACACGCCCTATAGCACACACAGACTACGCTATGTCACCGCATCCATGCATGTGGATTTTTTTTGAATTTTCTGTTTTAAAATTGTTTTATCTCTTAAATGAAAAATCCAATTAAAGATCCGTTTTCACCATTAAATCCCTCGCGACGAGATCTTCGAAACTAGATCTCATATTAATATATTTTGATGAATTTTTTTTGTTAAAAGTTGCCGTGTCTATTGCACATGAATTGCCATGATGTTTACACTGAAGTTGCTATGATATGTTTCAGCTATTTTCTTCTACATTTAACAGCAATTTTTGACATATTATAAAACGGGGAATTAAGAAACTAGACTTGCCATGCACCATAAATTAAAATTGCCATGATACATGCATAAAATTGCCATGGTTCATACAAAAAAATATTTTCATGATCAAAGTACTGGAATTGCCATCATCGAAAAACTAAAATTGCCATGATCTATAAACTAAAATTGCCACATGGCAACTTTAGTTTAAGCACTATGGCAACTACAGTGTAAATATCATGGCAACTTTTAGGCAATTTTTTTTCGTCGAAACATATCAACATGGGGTTTAGTTTTGAAGATCTCGTCGAGACGGATTTAATGATGAAAACGGATTTTTAATTCGCTTTTTTATTTGGAGATAAAACATTTTTAAGCCGAAAACCAAAAAGATTCTTGCTGATGTCATCTGTTCATACATGGCAAAATGAGTGGTGATGGAGGCGTGTGGGCGATGTGCAAACGCCCACACGTGTGGGCATTAGCTTTTCCGTTCTTTTTTTATCTTACGTGCAAACACCACACAAAAATTAACCCAGAAAAAAGAAGTTGTTGAATAATATACTCCCGACAATTTCTATATAAATAGCATGATAAAATACACATCGTTTACTTGATAACTTAAGTACAAACTAGACAGTAATTTTTGACCGCGTGATTTGGTGAGAATATATCCCGGTAATTTTTTCCCAGTTGTTGAAGAAGGCCATGGAGTAAAAGAGTTGGGCCAGAAGAGTCCCGGGCGGCCCACGAGGGTGGGGGCGCGCCTACCCGCCTGGGCGCACCTCCCTACCTCGTGGACAGCCCGGAGACCCCCCTGACTTGTTCTCGACGCCAAAACCTCTTATATATACAGAAACCTCCAGAAAATAACCTAGATCGGGAGTTCCGCCGCCGCAAGCCTCTGTAGCCACCAAAAATCAATCTAGACCCGTTCCGGCACCCTGCCGGAGGGGAGGGATCCCTCACCGGTGGCCATCTTCATCATCCCGGCGCTCTCCATGACGAGGAGGGAGTAGTTCACCCTCGGGGCTGAGGGTATGTACCAGTAGCTATGTGTTTGATCTCTCTCTCTCTCTCTCTCTCTCGTTTTCTTGATTTGGCACGATCTTGATGTATCGCAAGCTTTGCTATTATAGTTGGATCTTATGATGTTTCTCCCCCTCTACTCTCTTGTAATGAATTGAGTTTTCCCTTTGAAGTTATCTTATCGGATTGAGTCTTTAAGGATTTGAGAACACTTGATGTATGTCTTGCATGTGCTTATCTATGGTGACAATGAGATATTCACGTGATCTACTTGATGTATGTTTTGGTGATCAACTTGCGGGTTCCGTAACATCGTGAACTTATGCATAGGGGTTGGCACACGTTTTCGTCTTGACTCTCCAGTAGAAACTTTGGGGCACTCTTTGAAGTTCTTTGTGTTGGTTGAATAGATGAATCTGAGATTGTGTGATGCATATCATATAATCATACCCACGGATACTTGAGGTGACATTGGAGTATCTAGGTGACATTAGGGTTTTTGTTGATTTATGTCTTAAGGTGTTATTCTAGTACGAACTCTATGATAGATCGAGAGGAAAGAGCTTCGTGTTATTTTACTACGGACTCTTGAATAGATCGATCAGAAGAATAACTTTGAGGTGGTTTTGTACCCTACAATAATCTCTTCGTTTGTTCTCCGCTATTAGTGACTTTGGAGTGACTCTTTGTTGCATGTTGAGGGATTGTTATATGATCTAATTATGTTACTATTGTTGAGAGAACTTGCACTAGTGAAAGTATGAACCCTAGGCCTTGTTTCAACACACTGCAATACCGTTTGTGCTCACTTTTATCATTAGTTACCTTGCTGTTTTTATATTTTCAGATTACAAAAACCTATATCTACCATCCATATTTAACTTGTATCACCATCTCTTCGCCAAACTAGTGCACCTATACAATTTACCATTGTATTGGGTGTGTTGGGGACACAAGAGACTCTTTGTTATTTGGTTGCAGGGTTGCTTGAGAGAGACCATCTTCATCATACACCTCCCACGGATTGATAAACCTTAGGTTATCCACTTGAGGGAAATTTGCTACTGTCCTACAAACCTCTGCACTTGGAGGCCCAACAACGTCTACAAGGAGAAGGTTGCGTAGTAGACATCAAGCTCTTTTCCTCTCGATCTATTCTTCTTCTAGTACTTGAGCACAATTTTCCTTTCCATCATTTTCACGAAAGATATTAAAAAGATGAAGCATATGAGGTACCCTCAATTCCATCTTCTATGATTGTGAGCCCAATTAATTATTTTCAAACCTGAGCAAATTAGTTGAAGTTGGACAAGGAAGACAACATAATGAGTTATGCTTGGGTATATTTGTATAGAAGTTATATTGTTATGGACCCTCTAACATGTGGTGCTTGCTATTTAGAATCCTTAGCTAGCCAAAATATCTGTACTAAGCGGGAATACTGCTTGTGCATCCAAATTCCTTGAACCAAGTTTATTCCATGAGTTTCCACCATATCTACCTATATGCGGTATTTACCTGCCGTTCTAAGTAAATTTGCATGTGCCAAACTCTAAACCTTCAAATAATAATCTGTTCTGTATGCCCGAATCGCTCATGTAGCGACTAGGGGCTGTCAGTATCTTCCATGCTAGGTGGGTTATTCTCACGATGAGTGGACTCCGCTCATCATTCACGAGAAAATGGCTGGTAACTGGGATGCCCAGTCCTATGATCAAAAGATCAAAAACAAATTCACAAATAATTTAAACAAACTCCCCCAGGATTGTTGATAGTTGGGCGGCACCCGTTGTTTCGGACAAGCCGTGGAGTGTGATTGTTGGTGGAGGGGGAGTAAAATCTTTACCTTTCTATTTGGGAACTGCCTATAATATATCTAGTATGGAAGATATTGGGAACTCTTGGTCGTTATGTTGACAATGAAAGCATACCTCTCAAAATTATTTTCATCTCTGTTTTAGCTTCGAGCTCTGGCACCTCTACAAATCCCTGCTTCCCTCTGTGAAGGGCCTATCTTTTACTTTTATGCAAGAGTCAGTAGTATTCCTTCTCATTCCAACCTACTTTTTAGTTGGCAAGCATCATGTGGTGGAGAAAGATCTAAGCATATATGGCCATTCAAATATATTTGATCATGAATTATTATTGTTGACAATTATCTATATGATAAATAAGTTGGGAGGCGAAACATTAAGCCCCTATCTTTCTCTGTGTTCGATGGATGCTATTTGTTCTAAAAATATGCTTTGAGTGGTAGCAATCATGGAAGACTATATGATAGTTGAGTATGTGGGATTTGCTAAATCAAAGCTCTTACATAGACCCTTCCTGAAAATAAGATGAATTGCAATTGTTTGATGACTGAGAACGGTTTGTTAGTTTTCAAGAAAGTTTATGATCTATACTTTAACATGTGAATAGCTTGTTACTTGATCATGAGAAGCTTTATGATATGAGCCATTGTTATGATATATAATGATGCTAGAAAAAGTGATTGGAACTATCATTGATCAAACTTATGCACTTGCTAGCATTCACACTTCATAAATTATTTCTTTTATCATTTACCTACTCGAGGACGAGTAGGAATTAAGCTTGGGGATGCTGATACGTCTCCAACGTATCTATAATTTATGAAGTATTCATGCTATTATATTATCCTTCTAGGATGTTTTATATGCATTTATATGCTATTTTATATGATTTTTGGGACTAACCTATTAACCTAGAGCCCAGTGCCAGTGCCAGTTTCTGTTTTTTTCCTTGTTTTTGAGTTTTACAGAAAAGGAAAATCAAACGGAGTCCAATTGACCTGAAATTTCACGGAGCTTATTTTTGGACCAGAAGAAGGCCATGGAGTAAAAGAGTTGGGCGAGAAGAGTCCCGGATTGCCCATGACGGTGGGGCGCGCGCCCACCCCCTGGGCGCGCCTCCCTACCTCGTGGACAGCCCGGAGACCCCCCCTAACTTGTTCTCGACGCCAAAACCTCTTATATATACAGAAACCTCCAGAAAATAACCTAGATCGGGAGTTCCGCCGCCGCAAGCCTCTGTAGCCACCGAAAACCAATCTAGACTCGTTCCGGCACCCTACCGGAGGGGGGATCCCTCACCGGTGGCCATCTTCATCATCCCGGCGCTCTCCATGACGAGGAGGGAGTAGTTCACCCTCGGGGCTGAGGGTATGTACCAGTAGCTATGTGTTTGATCTCTCTCTCTCTCTCTCTCTCTCGTGTTCTTGATTTGGCACGATCTTGATGTATCGCGAGCTTTGCTATTATAGCTGGATCTTATGATGTTTCTCCCCCTATACTCTCTTGTAATGGATTGAGTTTTCCCTTTGAAGTTATCTTATCGGATTGAGTATTTAAGGATTTGAGAACACTTGATGTATGTCTTGCATGTGCTTATCTGTGGTGACAATGGGATATTCACGTGATCTACTTGATGTATGTTTTGGTGATCAACTTGCGGGTTCCGTAACATTGTGAACTTGTGCATAGGGGTTGGCACACGTTTTCGTCTTGACTCTCCGGTAGAAACTTTGGGGCACTCTTTGAAGTTCTTTGTGTTGGTTGAATAGATGAATATGAGATTGTGTGATGCATATCGTATAATCATTCCCACGAATACTTGAGGTGACATTGGAGTATCTAGGTGACATTAGGGTTTTGGTTGATTTGTGTCTTTAGGTGTTATTCTAGTATGAACTCTATGATAGATCGAGCGGAAAGAATAGCTTCGTGTTATTTTACTACGGACTCTTGAATAGATTGATCATAAAGAATAACTTTGAGGTGGTTTCGTACCCTACAATAATCTCTTCGTTTGTTCTCCGCTATTAGTGACTTTGGAGTGACTCTTTGTTGCATGTTGAGGGATTGTTATATGATCTAATTATGTTACTATTGTTGACAGAACTTGCACTAGTGAAAGTATGAACCCTGGGCCTTGTTTCAACGCATTGCAATACCGTTTGTGCTCACTTTTATCATTAGTTACCTTGCTGTGTTTATATTTTCAGATTACAAAAACCTATATCTACCATCCATATTGCACTTGTATCACCATCTCTTCGCCAAACTAGTGCACCTATACAATTTACCATTGTATTGGGTGTGTTGGGGACACAAGAGACTCTTTGTTATTTGGTTGCAGGGTTGCTTGAGAGAGACCATCTTCATCCTACACCTCGCACAGATTGATAAACCTTAGGTCATCCACTTGAGGGAAATTTGCTACTGTCCTACAAACCTCTGCACTTGGAGGCCCAACAACGTCTACAAGGAGAAGGTTGCGTAGTAGACATCACCCACTATAAGCGAATCATTAACGTATTGCAACACCCTGCAGCGGGAATCCCTCACGCTTGCGTGACACGGAGGGCACAATAGGACAGCACCAAAATAAAACATACAACTCATACCAATCTAGATCATCAATCAACCCAAAGACAAAGGATATCTACTCAAAACATCATAGGATGGCAACACATCATTGGATCATAATATGTGGCATAAAGCACCATGTTCAAGTAGGGATTACAGCGGGGTGTGGGAGAGTGGACCGTGTAAAAGAGATGAGGATGGTGATGTTGATGAAGACGATCACCGCTGCAGTGATTCCCCTCCCGATGACACTCCGGCGCCACCGAGAAAGAGGAGGAGAGGTTCTCCCCATTGTGCTTCCTCCTCCATGGCCTCCCCCCTAGATGGGGAGAGGTTCTCCCTCTGGTCCTTGGCCTTCATGGCGATGATGGCCCCTCCGAGATCCTCCTCCATGGCCTCCGGTGATGATGGCCCCCTCCGGCAGGGCGCCAGAGAGGGCCTAGATTGATTTCTTGTGGCTACAGAGGCTTGCGGCGGTAGAACTTCTGATCTAGGTTATTTTCTGGAGGTTTGGGTATTTATAGGAGAGGTTGGCGTCGAGAACAAGTCAGGGGGCCCTACGGGAAGTCCACGAGGCACAGGGGCGCGCCCTCCACCCTCGTGCGGCCCACGGGCCTCCCCTCCGGTAACTCTTCGTTCCAATATTTTTTATATTTTCCAGAAAAATTCTCCGTTGTTTTTCATCGCATTCCGAGAACTTTTTTTTTCTGCACAAAAACAATACCACGGTAGTTTTGCTGAAAACAACGTCAGTTCGGGTTAGTTCTAATCAAATCATAGCAAAATCATATGAAATAATAGTAAACATGGCATGAATACTTCATAAATTATAGATACATTGGAGACGTATCAGCATCCCCAAGCTTAATTCCTGCTCGTCCTCGAGTAGGTAAATGATAAAAGAAATAATTTATGAAGTGTGAATGCTAGCAAGTGCATAAGTTTGATCAATGATAGTTCCAATCACTTTTTCTAGCATCATTATATATCATAACAGTAGCTCAACTCATGAAACTTCTCATGATCAAGTAACAAGCTATTCAAATGTTAAAGTATAGATCATAAACTTTCTTGAAAACTAACAAACCGTGCTCTTAGTCATCAAACAATTGCAATTCATCTTATTTTCGGGAAGGGTCTATGTAAGAGCTTTGCTTCAGCAAACTCCACATACTCAACTATCATTTAATCTTTCACAATTGCTAACACTCATGTGATATTTATGGGTTCAAAGTTTTAATCGGACACAGAGAAAGATAGGGGCTTATAGTTTCGCCTCCCAACCTTTTACCTCAAGGGTAATGTCAACAATAATAATTTATGAAAACCTACATCCAAGTGGATATATATCCGGATCGCTCCAACACAAAGTGCTTGCCAAAGGAAAAAGTGTAAAAAGGAAAGGTGAAAATCACCATGACTCTTGTATAAGGGTAGAAGGTAAAAGTAAAAGATAGACCCTTCGCAGAGGGAAGCAGAGGTTGTCATGTGCTTTTATGGTTGGGTCGATTTATATTGCCGCTTGTGATAAAGACCTTTATTATGCAGTCCGTCGCTTTTATTTCTTCCCTATCACAAGTTCATATAAAGCTTATTTTCTTCGCACTAATAGATCATACATATTTAAGGAGCAATTTTTTATTGCATGCACCGATGACAACTTACTTGAAGGATCTTACTCAATCCATAGGTAGGTATGGTGGACTCTCATGGCAAAACTAGGTTAAGGAATGTTTGAAAGCACAAGTAGTATCTCTACTTGGTGCAAAGAATTTGGCTAGCATGAGAGGGAAAGGCTAGCTCAACATGTTGGATGATGCAAGACAATATAACGTTTCGGATATAGGAAAACATAACCCATTCAGTTGTCTTCCTTGTCCAACATCAACTTTTTAGCATGTCATATTTTAAGTGCTCATAATTGCAAAAGATGTCCAAGATAGTATATTTATATGTGAAATATCTCTTCCTTCAATATTCTTTCATGAATTTTTCAAGTGACCAATTCTGCGTTTGCTAACTTTCAATGAGTTTACTACCTATACTTATTATGTGTGAAGTCATTACTCCCCATGTTATAAGCATATGAAACGTATATAAATTCAGATTTATGATATTCAATTCATTCAACCATTTACTCATAAGATATACGTGAAGCACGTGAGTAAATGACAAACTACTCCAAAAAGATATAAGTGAAGAACGCTGAGTAGTCAAATAATTAACTAGCCATGGGAGGATCTTTTTCATTCAATATTTTAGATCCAATGATTTTATTCAACAGCAAGTAAAATTGAAAATACGCTCCAAGCAAAACACATATCATGTGACAAATAAAAATATAGCTCCGAGTAAGGTATACCGATAGTTTTGAAGACGAAAGAGGGGATGCCTTCCGGGGCATCCCCAAGCTTAGGCGCTTGAGTCTTCCTTGAATATTACCTTGGGGTGCCTTGGGAATCCCCAAGCTTAGGGTCTTTCCACTCCTTATTCTCCTCATATCGATATCTCACCCAAAGCTTGAAAACTTCAATCACACAAAACTTAACGGAACTTCGTGAGATGGGTTAGTATGATAAAGAGTAAACCATTCACTTTGGTATTGTCAAAGACAAGGTTCATAATTGTTCTCACACAATTACTACTGTACCATATCATTTGTACAATTTATATTGAGAAATATAAGCCATAGAAACTAGAAAACAAGCAAACTATGCAATGAAAACAGAATCTGTCAGAAACAGAACAGTCTGTAATGATCTGAACAGAAACCATACTTATGATACTCCAAAAATTATGAAATAAATTTGTGGACGTGAGTAATTTGTCTTTTAATCTTCTACAAAAATAATCAACTCAAAATCACTCTTCTGTAAAAAATGACAGCTAATCTCGTGAGCGCAAAGTTTCTGTTTTTTACAGCAAGATCACATTAACTTTCACCCAAGTCTTCCCAAAGGTCTTACTTGGCACTTTATTGAAACAAAAGCTATAAAACATGATTACTACATTAGCTTAATCATGTAAAAACACAAAAACATTAAGGGTAAATATTGGGTTGTCTCCCAACAAGCGCTTCTCTTTAATGCCTTTTAGCTAGGCATGATGATTTCAATGATGCTCACATAAAAGATAAGAATTGAAACATAAAGAGAACATCATGAATAATATGACTAGCACATTTAAATCTAACCCACTTCCTATGCCTAGGGATTTTTTGAGCACATAATTTATAGGAACAAGAATCAACTAGTATAGGAAGTCAAACCAAGTATAACTTCAAAACTTTAAGCACATAGAGATGAGACTTGATATTATTGCAACTCCTACAAGCATGTATTCCTCCCACATAATAATTTTCAGTACCATCATGAATGAGTTCAACAATATAACCATCACATAAAGCATTCTTTTCATGATCTACAAGCATAGAAATTTTTCTACTCTCCACATAAGAAAAATTCTTCTCATTCAGAATAATGGGAGCAAACTCAACAGAATAATGGTCATGTGAGGCATAATCCAATTGAAAATTAAAATCATGATGACAAGTTTCATGGTTAACATTATTCTTTATAGCATGCATGTCATCACAATAATCATCATAGATAGCAACTTTGTTCTCATAATCAATTGGGACCTCTTCCGAAATAGTGGAATCATTACTAACTAAAGTCGACACTCTTCCAAATCCACTTTCATAAATATCACACTAAGATCCAACACCCTCCAAAATTGTGGGATCACTAATTCCTAAAGTTGACACCCGCTTTAGATGATAGTATTATTCATACTCCAAAAGATATAAGTGAAGTTCATGGATAATTCTACAATTAATAGAGACTAACCAATATCCAAGCTCAAAATATATAAGTGAAGCACACGAAGCATTCTATAAAACCATACTCAAAAGATTTAAGTGAAGCACAAAGAGCATTCTATAAGGTCATACTCAAAAGATATAAGTGAAGCACATGAATCATTCTATAAATCTATGAAGGGATATCTCATACTAGCATGGTTCTTAAAGAAAAATAAAAACACAAAGGACACAAATCATGTGAACAGAACAAAAACCGAGGTATACTGATAATTGTTGAAGAAGAAAGATGGGATGCCAACCGAGGCATCCCCAAGCTTAGATGCTTGAGTATCCTTGGAATATTTACTTGGGTGCCTTGGGCATCCACAAGCTTGAACTCTTGCCTCTCTTTATTCTTCTCATATTGATAGCTCCTCGATCTTCGAACACTTCATCCACACAAAACTTTAACAAAAACTTTGTGAGATCCGTTAGTATAATAAAGCAAATCACTACCTTTAGGTACTGTTGCAAACTCATTCCAATTTCATATTACAACTATATCTACTGTATTCCAACTTCACCATGGTTCATACCCCCCGATACTACCCATAGATTCATCAAAATAAGCGATCAACACATAGAAAACAGAATTTGTCAAAAACAGGACAGTCTGTAGTAATCTGGATGTTTAGTTTACTTCTGTAACTCCAAAAATTCTAAAACAAATACGAAAATTTAAACAAATTGTACAGAACTAATGTGCAAAAAAATTCATACCCATTTGACTTTCCAGTAAAAAATGTAAATTCACGCGCTACAGCCAAAGTTTCTGTTTTTGTACTGCACAAAGTAAACAAGCAATCTAATCATCGTAAAACCAAAGCTTGGCACATTATTTTTATAATACAATGGATATATACAAGGGGGTAATTATTTTCAGAGAAGCTTCCATGATTTTTTTTACATTGTTTCCATGAGCATGAACACAAGTGTTCAAGGTCGACCCTCACTTCTCCAATGCATAACCTTCCAATCACTTCTCTTATTGAAAAACTTTCTAGGCATGAGAGGCAAGTAAATTTTTTGTATTTTCATTCTTATAATTTTTTTTGTATGTTTCACCCACAACTAAACAGAAACAAAAAGGAAAAACAAAATCTACTTAGTGAAGAAAGCAAACAAGCACACACGAGAATATCAACCCCACGCTATTGCTCCCCGGCAACGGCGCCAGAAAAGAGCTTGATAATCCCCAAGTGCAGGGAATCATCGTAGCAATTCCCAAAGGTGGAAGTGATAAGTATGGAGTGTCGAACCCACAAGGAGCTAAAGGTAAGATCAATATTCTCTCAAGTCCTATCTGCCACTGATACGACTCTACGTACACCGAACGTTTGCTTCCAACTAGAAACGAGAAAGAAAACTATGTTGTGGGTATGAAGAGGATAACTTTACATGGCATCGGAGAGCTAAAATATAAAAGTAGGTGCTGTTATCATAAAGTTAGAATATATTACTAAATATTATAAATAGCGAGTGTGGAATAATGATGGATCGGTGTGCGGAATTGTCCTAGGCAATTGTTAACAAGACCGGTAGTCGTCATTGCAATTTCATATGAGGGAGAGGCATAAGCTAACATACTTTCTCTTCTTGGATCATATGCACTTATGATTGGAACTCTAGCAAGCATCCGCAACTACTAAAGATCATTAAGGTAAAACCCAACCATAGCATTAACATATCAAGTCCCCTTTATCCCATACGCAACAACCCCCTTACTCGGGTTTATGCTTCTGTCACTCAAGCAACCCACTATAAGCGAATCATTAACGTATTGCAACACCCTACAATGGGAATCCCTCACGCTTGCGCGACACGGAGGGCACAATAGGACAGCACCAAAATAAAACATACAACTCATACCAATCTAGATCATCAATCAACCCAAAGACAAAGGATATCTACTCAAAACATCATAGGATGGCAACACATCATTGGATCATAATATGTGGCATAAAGCACCATGTTCAAGTAGGAATTACAGCGGGGTGCGGGAGAGTGGACCGCGTAAAAGAGATGAGGATGGTGATGTTGATGAAGACGATCACCGCGGCAATGATTCCCCTCCCGATGGCACTCCGGCGCAACCGAGAGAGAGGAGGAGAGGTTCCCCCCTTGTGCTTCCTCCTCCATGGCCTCCCCCCTAGATGGGGAGAGGTTCTCCCTCTGGTCCTTGGCCTTCATGGCGATGATGGCCCCTCCGAGATCCTCCTCCATGGCCTCCGGTGATGACGGCCCCCTCCGGTAGGGTGCCAGAGAGGGCCTAGATTGATTTCTCTTGGCTACAGAGGCTTGCGGCGCAACTTCCGATCTAGGTTATTTTCTGGAGGTTTGGGTATTTATAGGAGAGATTGGCATCGAGAACAAGTCAGGGGGCCCCACGGGAAGTCCACGAGGCACATGGGCGCGCCCTAGGGGGGTGAGCGCACCCTCCACCCTCGTGGGGCCCACGGGCCTCCCCTCCGGTAACTCTTTGTTCCAGTATTTTTTCTATTTTCCAGAAAAATTCTCCGTTGATTTTCATCGAGAACTTCTATTTCTGCACAAAAACAACACCACGGTAGTTCTGCTGAAAATAGCGTCAGTTCGGGTTAGTTCTAATCGAATCATACCAAAATCATATGAAACAATAGTAAACATGGCATGAATACTTCATAAATTATAGATACGTTGGAGACGTATCACTCATCTCCAGTCCCATCTTTCTCAAGATTTATATTAGAAAACAAAATATAATAGGAGTCACATCAATCACTTTAAGATCTTCATCATTGTTTAAAGACTCCGGTTTAGCGTCCATCTTGTTTACTAAAGTAGCTTGTTTATCAGAAATTTGGCCTACTAAATTTTCAAGGTGAGAAAACTGAGATTTCAAACCATAAAATTCCTTAGACATATCATCGAGCTCTTTATTCATATACTCCATCAAAGTTTTCTGCTCCTTAAGCTCGTTGCTAAAGAAACTATTATGCTCAAATTGTAAGGACATGAAGCTCCTAATATTATTTTCAATTTCTTCCAACTTCCTATAGTAAGGATCAAAGTTCTTGGGTTGGGCCATAAAGGCAAACAAACAAACCAACACACGAGCAACAAAAGACAAACGAAAAGACGAATGGAAGAAGGGCGAATAAAAAGGCAAATCTTTTTGTATTTTTTCTGAAAATTGTTTTAGAAGTGGGGGAGGGGAAAACGAGAGGCAAATGGAAAATAATGTAATGCAAGAGATGAGAGTTTATGGTGGGTACTTGGTAGGCTTGATGTAGACCTCCCCGGCAACGGCGCCCGAAATTCTTCCTGCTACTTCTTGAGCTTGCGTTGGTTTTTCCTTTGACGAGGAAAGGGTGACGCAACAAAGTAGAGATAAGTATTTCCCTCAGTTAGAGAACCAAGGTATCAATCTAGTAGGAGGTACAAGAAAGTCCCCAGTCTATGCACCTGCACAAACAATCAAACACTTGCACCCAATGCGATAAAGGGGTTGTCAATCCCTTCACGGTCAATTGCAAAGGTGAGTCTTGACAGAGATAGGCATAAGATTGCTAAAATGTAAAACTAAATGAAAGTAAATAAATTGCAGCAAGATAGTTTTTTAGTTTTTTGGTTTATAGATCTGAAAAATATATGATGGAAAATAGACCCGGGGGCCATAGGTTTCACTAGAGGCTTTTCTCTTGAAGGCAAACAATACGGTGGGTGAACAAATTACTGTCGAGCAATTGATAGAAAATCACAAAGTTATGAAAATATCCAAGGCAATGATTATGCATATAGGCATCACGTCCGTGTCAAGTAGACCGACTCCTGCCTGCATCTACTACTATTACTCCACACATCGACCGCTATCCAGCATGCATCTAGAGTATTAAGTTCATAAAGAACGGAGTAACGCCTTAAGTAAGATGACATGATGTAGAGGGATAAACTCAAGCAATATGATGAAAACCCCGTCTTTTTATCCATGATGGCAACAATATAATACGTGTCTCGCTACCTGTCGTGGAATTGTCACGGCAGATGTCCTAGTGTGAGGACTTAGTCGTGAGGCCAACACATCTATGTGGTAGCTTGAGAGGGGTTTGATACGTCCATTTTGCATCATGCTTTTATATCGATATTTATTGCATTATGGGCTGTTATTACACATTATGTCACAATACTTATGCCTATTCTCTCTTATTTTACAGGGTTTACATAAGGAGGGAGAATGCCGGCAGCTGGAATTCTGGGCTGGAAAAGGAGCAAATATTAGAGACCTATTCTGCACAACTCCAAAAGTCCTAAAACTCCACGAAAGTTATTTTTGGAAATAATAAAAAATACTGAGCGGAAGAAATATCAGAGGGGGCCCACACCCTGGCCACGAGGGTGGGGGGCACACCCTACCCCCTGCGCGCGCCCCCTGCCTCGTGGGCCCCCTGTTGGCCCTCCGGTGCCCACCTTCTGCTATATGAAGTCTTTCGTCCGAAGAAAAATCATAAGAAAGCTTTCGGGACGAGACTCCGCCGCCACGAGGCGGAACCTTGGTGGAACCAATCTAGGGCTCTGGCAGAGCTGTTCTGCCGGGGACACCTTCCTCCGGGAGGGGGAAATCATCGCCGTTGTCATCACCAACACTCCTCTCATCGGGAGAGGGCAATCTCCATCAACATCTTCACCAGCACCATCTCCTCTCAAACCCTAGTTCATCTCTTGTATCCAATTCTTGTCTCTAAGTCTGGGATTGGTACCTGTAGGTTGCTAGTAGTGTTGATTACTCCTTGTAGTTGATGCTAGTTGGTTTATTTGGTGGAAGATCATATGTTCAGATCCTATATGCATATTAATACTCCTCTGATTATGAACATGAATATGCTTTGTGAGTAGTTACATTTGTTCCTGAGGACATGGGAGAAGTCTTGCTATTAGTAGTCATGTGAATTTGGTATTCATTCGATATTTTGATGAGATGTATGTTGTCTCTCCTCTAGTGGTGTTATGTGAACGTCGACTACATGACACTTCACCATTATTTGGGCCTAGAGGAGGGCATTGGGAAGTAATAAGTAGATGATGGGTTGCTAGAGTGACAGAAGCTTAAACCCTAGTTTATGCGTTGCTTCGTAAGGGGCTGATTTGGATCCACATGTTTCATGCTATGGTTAGGTTTACCTTAATACTTCTTTTGTAGTTGCGGATGCTTGCAATAGGGGTTAATCATAAGTGGGATGCTTGTTCAAGTAAGAACAGCACCCAAGCACCGGTCCACCCACATATCAAATTATCAAAGTACCGAACGCGAATCATATGAACATGTTGAAAACTAGCTTGACGATAATTCCCATGTGTCCTCGGGAGCGCTTTTCTCTATATAAGAGTTTGTCCAGGATTTTCCTTTGCTACAAAAAGGATTGGGCCACCTTGCTGCACTTTATCTACTTTTGTTACTTGTTTCTCGTTACCGATTATCTTATCACAAACCTATCTGTTACCTATAATTTCAGTGCTTGCAGAGAATACCTTGCTGAAAACCGCTTATCATTTCCTTCTGCTCCTCGTTGGGTTCGACACTCTTACTTATCGAAAGGACTACGATAGATCCCCTATACTTGTGGGTCATTAAGACTCTTTTCTGGCGCCGTTGCCTGGGAGTGAAGCGCCTTTGGTGGGTGGAATTTGGTAAGGAAAAATATATACAGTGTGCTGAAATTAACTGTCACTTGTTACTATGGAAAGTAATCCTCTGAGGGGCTTGTTCGGGGTATCTTCACCCCGACCAGTAGAGCAAAGAGTTGCTCCTCAACCTACTGAACCTACTGAAAATGAAAATGTCTACTTTGGAATTCCTTCGGGTATGTTGGAAAAACTGCTAGCTAATCCTTTTGCAGGAGATGGAACAATGCATCCTGATGAGCACCTAATATATGTGGATGAAGTTTGTGGATTATTTAAGCTTGCAGGTATACCCGATGATGTTATTAAGAAGAAGGTCTTACCTTTATCTTTGAAGGGAGATGCATTGACATGGTATAGGCTATGTGATGATATGGGATCATGGAACTACAAACGATTGAAATTGGAATTTCATCAGAAGTTTTATCCTATGCATCTTGTTCATCGTGATCGCAATTACATATATAATTTTTGGCCTCACGAAGGAGAAAGCATCACTCAAGCTTGGGGGAGGCTTAAATCAATGTTATATTCATGCCCCAATAATGAGCTCCCAAGAGAAATAAATATTCAAAATGTTTATGCTCGGCTTTCTGATAACAATCGCTCCATGCTCGATACTTCTTGTGCTGGCTCTTTTACGATGAAGACTATTGAATTCGAATGGGATTTATTGGAAAGAATTAAACGCAACTCTGAAGATTGGGACCTCGACGAAGGTAAGGAGTCAGGTATGACACCTAAGTTTGATTGTGTTAAATCTTTTATGGATACCGATGTTTTCCGTAAATTTAGCACTAAATATGGACTTGACTCTGAGATAGTAGCTTCTTTCTGTGAATCTTTTGCTGCTCACATTGATCTCCCTAAAGAGAAGTGGTTTAAATATCATCCTCCCAGAGAAGTAAAATTAGCTGCACCTATTAAAGTTGAAGAAAAGAATATCACTTATAATGATCCCATTGTTCCTACTGCTTATGTTGAGAAACCACCTTTTCCTGTTAGGATAAAGGATCATGCTAAAGCTTCAACTGTGGTTCGTAAAAGCAATATTAGAACTTATACACCTCCTGAGCAAGTTAAAGTTGAACCTAATATTGCTACTGTTAAAGATCTCTTGTCTGATAATATTGATGGGCATGTTATTCATTTCTGTAATGATACTGCTAGAATTGCCAAACCTGGTGCTAAAGATAAACATAAACCTGTGGTAGGCATGCCTGTTATTTCTGTTAAAATAGGAGATCATTGTTATCATGGCTTATGTGATATGGGTGCAAGTGCTAGTGCTATACCTCATGACTTATACAAAGAAATTATGCATGATATTGCACCTACTGAGTTAGAAGATATTGATGTCACAATTAAACTTGCCAATAGAGATACTATTTCACCAATTGGGATTGTTAGAGATGTTGAAGTCTTGTGCGGGAAAACTAAATATCCTGTTGATTTTCTTGTTCTTGGTTCCCCACAAGATAGCTTTTGTCCCATTATATTTGGTAGACCCTTCTTAAACGCTGTTAATGCTAAGATAGATTGAGAAAAGGATGTTGTTACTATTGGTCTAGGTGATATGTCTCATGAGTTTAACTTCTCTAAATTTCGTAGACAACACCATGAGGAAGAATTGCCTAGTAAAGATGAAATTATTGGTCTTGCTTCTATTGCGTACCTCCTAGTGACCCTTTAGAACAATATTTGCTAGACCATGAAAATGATATGTTTATGAATGAAAGAAGGGAAATAGATGAAGTATTCTTTAAACAGGAACCCATCCTGAAACACAATTTGCCTATTGAAATCCTAGGGGATCCTCCTCCACCCAAGGGTGATCCCGTGTTTGAGCTCAAACCGTTACCTGATACTCTTAAATATGCTTATCTTGATGAGAAAAAGATATATCCTGTTATTATTAGTGCTAACCTTTCAGAGCATGAAGAAGAGAGATTATTGAAAACTCTGAAGAAGCACCGTGCTGCTATTGGATATACTCTTGATGATCTTAAGGGCATTAGTCCCACTCTATGTCAACATAAAATAAATTTGGAGAAAGATGCCAAACCAGTTCGTGATCACCAACGACGGCTGAATCCTAAAATGAAAGAAGTGGTAAGAAAGGAAATACTAAAGCTCCTTGAGGCAGGTATAATTTATCCTGTTGCTGATAGTCAGTGGGTAAGTCCTGCCCATTGTGTCCCTAAGAAGGGAGGCATTACTGTCGTTCCTAATGATAAAGATGAACTGATTCCGCAAAGAATTATTACAGGTTATAGGATGGTAATTGATTTCCGCAAATTAAATAAAGCTACTAAAAAGGATCATTACCCCTTACCTTTCATCGATCAAATGCTAGAAAGATTATCCAAACATACGCATTTTTGCTTTCTAGATGGTTATTCTGGTTTCTCTCAAATACCTGTGTCAGCCGATGATCAATCAAAGACCACTTTTACTTGACCTTTCGGTACTTTTGCTTATAGACGTATGCCTTTTGGTTTATGTAATGCACCTGCTACCTTTCAAAGATGCATGATGGCTATATTCTCTGACTTTTGTGAAAAGATTTGTGAGGTTTTCATGGACGATTTCTCTGTTTATGGATCCTCTTTTCATGATTGCTTGAGCAACCTTGATCGAGTTTTGCAGAGATGTGAAGAAACTAATCTTGTCTTGAATTGGGAAAAGTGCCACTTTATGGTTAATGAAGGTATTGTCTTGGGGCATAAAATTTCTGAAAGAGGTATTGAAGTTGATAAAGCTAAGGTTGATGCTATTGAGAAGATGCCATGTCCCAAGGACATCAAAGGTATAAGAAGTTTCCTTGGTCACGCCGGTTTTTATAAGAGGTTCATTAAGGACTTCTCCAAAATTTCTCGGCCTCTAACTAATTTATTGCAAAAAGATATACCATTTGTCTTTGATGATGATTGTGTAGAAGCATTTGAAATACTTAAGAAAGCATTGATCTCTGCACCTATTGTTCAGCCACCTGATTGGACTTTACCCTTTGAAATCATGTGTGATGCTAGTGATTATGCTGTAGGTGCTGTTCTAGGGCAAAGAGTTGATAAGAAATTAAATGTTATTCAATATGCTAGTAAAACTCTAGACAATGCTCAGAGAAATTATGCTACTACTGAAAAGGAATTCTTAGCTGTTGTATTTGCTTGTGATAAGTTCAGACCTTATATTGTTGATTCTAAAGTAACTATTCACACTCATCATGCTGCTATTAAATATCTTATGGAAAAGAAAGATTCTAAACCTAGACTTATTTGATGGGTTCTCTTGTTACAAGAATTTGACTTGCATATTATTGATAGAAAGGGAGCTGAGAACCCCGTTGCAGACAACTTGTCTAGGTTAGAGAATGTTCTTGATGACCCACTGCCTATTGATGATAGCTTTCCTGATGAACAATTAAATGTCATAAATGCTTCTCGTACTACTCCATGGTATGCTGATTATGCTAATTACATCGTTGCTAAATTCATACCACCTAGTTTCACATACCAACAAAAGAAAAAGTTTTTCTATGACTTGAGACATTATTTTTGGGATGACCCACATCTTTATAAAGAAGGAGTAGATGGTGTTATTAGACGTTGTGTACCTGAGCATGAACAGGAACAAATCCTAGGCAAGTGTCACTCCGAAGCTTATGGAGGACACCACGCTGGAGATAGAACTGCACATAAGGTATTGCAATCCGGTTTTTATTGGCCTACTCTCTTCAAGTATTCTCGTAAGTTTGTTTTATCTTGTGATGAATGTCAAAGAATTGGTAATATTAGTAGACGTCAAGAAATGCCTATGAATTATTCACTTGTTATTGAACCATTTGATGTTTGGGGCTTTGATTATATGGGACCTTTTCCTACCTCTAATGGATACACACATATTTTAGTTGCTGTTGATTACGTTACTAAGTGGGTAGAAGCTATTCCAACCAGTAGTGCTGATCATAACACTTCTATTAAAATGCTTAAAGAAGTTATTTTCCGAGGTTTGGAGTCCCTAGATATTTAATGACAGATGGTGGCTCACATTTTATTCATGGTGCTTTCCGTAAAATGCTTGCAAAATATGATGTTAATCATAGAATTGCATGTCCTTATCACCCGCAGTCTAGTGGTCAAGTAGAATTGAGCAACAGAGAGCTCAAATTAATTTTGCAAAAGACTGTTAATAAATCTAGAAAGAATCGGTCCAAGAAACTTGATGATGCATTATGGGCCTACAGAACTGCATATAAAAATCCTATGGGTATGTCTCCGTATAAAATGGTTTATGGAAAAGCATGCCGCTTGCCTCTCGAACTAGAACATAAGGCTTATTGGGCTATTAAAGAGCTCAATTATGATTTCAAACTTGCCGGTGAGAAGAGGTTATTTGACATTAGCTCACTTGATGAATGGAGAACCCAAGCCTATGAGAATGCCAAATTGTTTAAAGAAAAAGTTAAAAGATGGCATGACAAAAGTATACAAAAGCGTGAGTTTAATGTAGGTGATTATGTATTGCTATACAACTCTCGTTTAAGATATTTTGCAGGAAAACTTCTCTCTAAATGGGAAGGTCCGTACGTTATCGAGGAGGTCTATCATTCCGGTGCCATAAAAATCAACAACTTCGAAGGCACAAATCCGAAGGTGGTGAATGGTCAAAGAATTAAACATTATATCTCAGGTAATCCCATAAATGTTGAAACCAATGTTATTGAAACCGTGACCCCGGAGGAATACATAAGGGACACTTTCCGGAACGCTTCAGACTCCTAAAAGGAATAGGTATGTGGTACGGTAAGTAAACCGACTCCAAAACAGTTCTAAAGGCAATTTTTCTCCGTTTTGGAATATTTAGAAAAATAGAAAAATAAGAAGCAGTCCGGGAAGGACACGAGCCCTCCACGAGGGTGGAGGGCGCGCCCCCTGCCTTGTGGGCACCTCGTGCACTCTCCGGACTCCGTTTTCTTGCACGATACGTATTTTGGTCGGTAAAAATTCATTATATAATCTCCCGAAGGTTTTGACTCCTGTATCACGCAATTGTCCTCTGTTCTTGTTTCGAGCTGTTTTCTGTCAGGGTTGTCAAGGCCATGCATCATGTCGTCCCCCTCCTCCAACAATGGTGACAATGATGCTTGGCTAATGAAGATAGAGCTGAAGAGGGAAGAACCCATGGAGATCAACAAGGATGAAGGGATCAAGAAGGCCACGGAGGATCAAGCTCCTGCAGCAGAAGACATTCTTCAACTTGATCACAATCTTCTTACCCCAACTGAGATCGAACCTTTCAAGATGATTGAGTTAGCTCGTATACAAAACAAGTATCTCACACGTGAAAATATTTTGTTGAAGGAGCATATCGTTGCACTCAAGGGCATTATCCGCAAGTTGGAGGATCTCTTACGCTCGATGTGCGACTACCCATCATCACCACCATCTTCTTCACTAGCAAAAGAGATATAATCACATGGGTATGGGCACTCCCCTTGGCAACTGCCAAGCTTGGGGGAGATGCCCCGGTATCGTATCACCATGACACTCCTATCTTTACCGTTTTTCTTAGTTCGATCCTTTTAGTATTGTTTTGATCTAGTAGAATAAAGTTTTGGTATGATTTAATTTCAAGTTTTGCTTTATGATCCCTTTATGTAATCGAGTCCGCAAGCTATATATAATAAATATTAGTGTTGAGTCAAGGGCTTGATTATTTTGCCATGATCTTGAGTGAATAAAAGAAAGAGAAAAGAATAAAAAGAAACAAAGAGATCATATTGATCTTATGGAGAGTAATGACTTCACATAGAAAGAGTATGATGATTAAAAATTGTTGAGGGTTGACAAACATAGCTTTGGTCATCGTTGCAATTAATAGGAAGTAATAAAGAAAGAGAGGTTTCACATATAAATATACTATCTTGGACCTCTTTTATGATTGTGAGCACTCATTGAAATATGACATGCTAAAGAGTTGGTGTTGGACAAGGAAGACAACGTAATGGGTTATGTTTTCTTATATCTGAGATAAAGTATATTGTAATGGATCATCCAACATGTTGAGCTTGCCTTTCCCCCTCATGCTAGCCAAATTCTTTGCACCAAGTAGAGATACTACTTGTGCTTCCAAAAACCCTTAAACCAGTTTTGCCATGAGAGTCCACCATACCTACCTATGGATTGAGTAAGATCCTTCAAGTAAGTTGTCATCGGTGCAAGCAAAAAAATTGCTCTCTAAATATGTATGATTGATTGGTGTGGAGGAAATAAGCTTTATACGATCTTGTGATGTGGAAGAAATAAAAGCGACGGACTGCATAATAAAGGTTCATATCACAAGTGGCAATATAAAGTGATGTTCTTTCGCATTAAGATTTTGTGCATCCAACCCTGAAAGCGCATGGCAACCTCTGCTTCCCTCTGCGAAGGGCATATCTTTTATTATTACCTTCTATCTTATGCAAGAGTCATGGTGATCTTCACCTTTCCTTTTTACATTTTATCCTTTGGCAAGCACAGGATGTTGGAAAGATCTTGATATATATATATATATATATATATATATATATATATATATATATATATATATATATATCTAATTGGATGAAAGTTAGCATGAGCTATTATTGTTGACATTACCCTTGAGGTAAAAGGTTGGGAGGCGAAGCTATAAGCCCCTATCTTTCTCTGTGTCCGATTAAAACTCCATAACCACAAGTATTGCGTGAGTGTCAGCAATTATGAAAGACTAAATGATAGTTGAGTATGTGGACTTGCTGAAAAGCTCTGACATAGACTCTTTCTGATGTTATGATAAATGGCAATTGCTTCAATGACTGAGATTATAGTTTGTTAGTTCTCAATAAAGTTTCTGATTCATACCTTGCATTGTGAATAGATTATTACTTGAGCATAAGAAATCATATGACAATATCCATATATTTTGCTGTTATGAGAATAATCATGATGCCCTCATGTCCGTATTTTATTTTATCGACACCTCTACCTCTAAACATGTGGGCATATTTATCGTTATCGGCTTCCGCTTGAGGACAAGCGAGGTCTAAGCTTGGGGGAGTTGATACGTCCATTTTGCATCATGCTTTTATATCAATATTTATTGCATTATGGGCAGTTATTACACATCATGTCACAATACTTATGCCTATTCTCTCTTATTTTACAGGGTTTACATAAGGACGGAGAATGCCGGCAGCTGGAATTCTGGGCTGGAAAAGGAGCAAATATTAGAGACCTATTCTGCACAACTCCAAAAGTCCTAAAACTCCACGAAAGTTATTTTTGGAAATAATAAAAAATACTAAGCGGAAGAAATACCAGAGGGGGCCCACACCCTGGCCACGAGGGTGGAGGGCGCGCCCTACCCCCCTAGGCGCGCCCCCCTGCCTCGTGGGCCCCCTGTTGGCCCTCTGGTGCCCATCTTCTGCTATATGAAGTCTTTCGTCCGAAGAAAAATCATAAGCAAGCTTTCGGGACGAGACTCCGCCACCACGAGGGGGAACCTTGGCGGAACCAATCTAGGGCTCCGGCAGAGCCGTTCTGCCGGGGACACTTCCCTCCGGGAGGGGGAAATCATCGCCATTGTCATCACCAACGCTCCTCTCATCGGGAGAGGGCAATCTCCATCAACATCTTCACCAGCACCATCTCCTCTCAAACCCTAGTTCATCTCTTGTATCCAATTCTTGTCTCTAAGTCTGGGATTGGTACCTGTAGGTTGCTAGTAGTGTTGATTACTCCTTGTAGTTGATGCTAGTTGGTTTATTTGGTGGAAGATCATATGTTCAGATCCTATATGCATATTAATGCTCCTCTGATTATGAACATGAATATGCTTTGTGAGTAGTTAAAAACCTGAGGACATGGGAGAAGTCTTGCTATTAGTAGTCATGTGAATTTGGTATTCATTCGATATTTTGATGAGATGTATGTTGTCTCTCCTCTAGTGGTGTTATGTGAACGTCGACTACATGACACTTCACCATTATTTGGGCCTAGAGGAGGGCATTGGGAAGTAATAAGTAGATGATGGATTGCTAGAGTGACAGAAGCTTAAACCCTAGTTTATGCGTTGCTTCGTAAGGGGCTGATTTGGATCCACATGTTTCATGCTATGGTTAGGTTTACCTTAATACTTCTTTTGTAGTTGCGGATGCTTGCAATAGGGGTTAATCATAAGTGGGATGCTTGTTCAAGTAAGAACAGCACCCAAGCACCGGTCCACCCACATATCAAATTATCAAAGTACCGAACGCGAATCATATGAACGTGTTGAAAACTAGCTTGACGATAATTCCCATGTGTCCTCGGGAGCGCTTTTCTCTATATAAGAGTTTGTCCAGGCTTTTCCTTTGCTACAAAAAGGATTGGGCCACCTTGCTGCACTTTATCTACTTTTCTTACTTGTTTCTCGTTACCGATTATCTTATCACAAACCTATCTGTTACCTATAATTTCAGTGCTTGCAGAGAATACCTTGCTGAAAACCGCTTATCATTTCCTTCTGCTCCTCGTTGGGTTCGACACTCTTACTTATCGAAAGGACTACGATAGATCCCCTATACTTGTGGGTCATCAGGGTTGAGCGGAATCGAGAGACGCAACACAAGACAAGGATTTAGACAGCTTCGGGCCCTGGGAAACATCATCCGGTAACAACCCTACATGCTGTTTGTGGCTAGGTCTCATTATCATCACGAGGGAGTCGCCGTAAACCTGCTCTCCTAGTTATGTCTAGCCCTAAAATTCTCTCCCCCCTTGGGGTGCCCTGCCCCTCCTTATATAAGTTGAAGGGGTGGGTTACATGTAGAGTCCAAATCGGATTTAGACTAAAACTATTTCGACTCCTCTTCATGGGCTTCTTAACGTCTTGGGCTTCATAACGTCTTGGGCTTCATAACGTCTCGGGCTTCATAACGTCTTGGCGACTCTATCTGCCGGGTTATGACTGTCAACCAGTTATCACTGTCTGCCGGTTTATGACTGTCTGCCGGTTTATGATGGTCTGCCGGTTTATGATGGTCTGCCGGGTTATGACTTCCTTCCGGTTTATGATTGTCTGCCGGGTTATGATCTGACTTAACATCTCCCGGGTTATCATCAGACTTAACATCCACCGGGTTATCATCTGACTTAACTGTCTGCCGGTTTACCACCTGTCCGGTTTACCGTCTGGCTTAACCATCTGTCTTAACTGTCTGTCTTAACTGTCAGCCGGTTTACCAAGTCCCAGCCGGGTTATAACTCCGGCCGGGTCATACCGCGGGGTATATCCCCGACATTAGCCCCCAGTTTAATTTGGATTTATCCATGTTAAACTGATCCTGATCATCCTTAAGTCCTTGTCATCTCCTTCTTCTAGAAAATCCAGGTCAATAGACCAGCTTCATAATCAATTTGCTGACATTGGTTTGTCACAGAAAAATATTATGAAGAATAATTCATTTGACTTAGCTCCCAATGCTTAACAAAAATATTGGTCCTTGAAATACTCATCTGATCTTCAGCCGGTTTAAGGATGAAAAACTTGCCGGTTTATCGTTGCCAAGATTGCCGGTTTATAAACATTGATAGCACCGGGTCATAATTGTAGTTAACATCAAGCTTGAAAATATACCTCTTATATGCCTATCACTTGTAGCCCCCAAGTCTTAAGAAGGTAGCGTAGCAACAGCTTAAGACTTGCTTCAATGTAAATGTCACCGTCTTGAAGAAAACCGATTTGTTCATCTCCGTCATTAGTCATAAACTGAGTATTCCACATAAGTAGCCCCCAAGTGCCAGGTTGTCATGCTTGCAGCAACCTGGGACTTGAAATCGCTTTATGCTCATAAAAACTTCAACCAGTGTAGCCCCCAAGGGCCGGGTCATTATGCAATAATGAGCAGGGACTTTGTAAATATAATCATGTAGGCTTTGAACAACAACGTGTAGTCCCCAAGGGCCGGCTCAGTAAGATAATATTGAGCTGGGACTTTATATATACTTCATTGAGAATAACATTATATGATGTAACCCCCATCATGGGGCTTGAACCCACATCCACAAGGTTGAGAGTTTTGTGCTTTACCAACTGAGCAATGGATCCTTCAATATAATGGATGAAAACTTATGTACCTTGAATTGTTGACAGGAGCAATTGGCAGCCCCCACGGGCTGGCTCATTATGATATGATGAGTCGGGTCTGCGATAAGACTAGTAAAAATGACTTTGCATTAGCCCCCAAGTGTCATGGTGCATGCTTGCAGTGACATGAGACTTGCATATTTGATGTGATCTTAACTTGAATAATGTAGCCCCCAAGTGCCGGGTCGTAAGCCTGCAGCGACTCGGGACTATTCCTTCCATCATAAAATGAATCATATCCATTGATAAAATAATAGTCATTGTGCTCAAGCGACTTTGAAAACCTCAACCATAATATTGGTTATTGATAACCATAATAAAAATCCAGCCATGTTGGCTATTTAAAGTTTTGAATAATATACTCAATGATTTATAAGCGCATGATACCAATGGCGCAATCCAAATATATACTGGCGACTTATAGTCGAAGGCCAGGCCGGGTTAATAAACACCGGTTTATCATAAAGTGTTGTAAACCTCAAAAAGAGAAAATTTGTCGAATAAAAGCATAATAAGAACATGCGAGGCTTTTCATGGGTTGCCAGGCCCAAAATCGAGGCTTTTCATGGGCTGCCAGGCCACTGAGTTAAACCATTTTACAAAGCCTTTTAAGATGGACCTCAATCATTAACCAATCATCGTTTTAACTTTGACAAGTTCAAGGTCTATGAGATTGACTTGTCAAACATTCGGCGGGTCATACCAGGTTTACCTGGACGGAGTGGCTTACTAAAAAAGGCAGGATAACCCGGGGTTTTAGGTGCGTACACCTGGCTTCCAAGCCTGACTTGATAGCCTATTGCAAGTGTAGACTCTTTGTTCTTTGCGAAGCAAAGAGTCCCCAAGCAATATTTTGAGTTGTGCTCAGTGGGTGCCTATGTTTGAGTTGTGCTTTTGCAACACTCTCTTTGGCCCCTAAGTGATTTCCCTGGTGGCCTTACGCCGATCAAGAGGTGTAGCTATGGTTCGAATACGACCAAGCCCCCAAGTGATGTATATATATATGGCTTTATAAGCCGGATCAGTGGGTAATCATGGCTTTGCTTCAATAAGCCGGGAACCCCCATGTGATCAATAATATGATAATCTAATAAGGCAGGATACCCATGTTTGAACCGCGCATCATGGCAACAGGTCCTCTTCCGCAGCCTTTAACTTTTGCAAGAGATAAATTCTTCTTGAACCAGGATTTTGAACCGGATATTGAGAGCGTCAGAGCATTGCAAGAGATAGTTTCCTCTTAAACCGGATTTGAACCAGATACTAAGAGCTTCAGCGTTGTGTGGGAGACGGGATTTCCCTTAAACCGGACTATAAACCGGAAGCATCATTGTGAAACGGAATATTTCTGACGGCCTTTAAATTTTCATCAATATAACAGTAGCCTCTGAGACCGGGTTATCTTTCCCTTCAACATCCTGGGGCACTTGAATTTGCTGAAACTGGCAAGACTTGCTGAGTCATATCATCGTAGCCCCCGAGTCTTAAGATAACTCAAGGAGTTGTCTTGAGATTCTCCGTACTTGACCATAGCAGAAGGTATATATCATTGGTTTGATAACGCGATGTAAATCCACAAAAGGTTGAGGTGACTGCGGCGGGTTATAAATGATCCCATACGAGCCATGTCCGTAACTCGGCCAATGGTTCCTTCCAACTGGCTGCTTGAAATTAACCAAACTGTAGTGGCGACAACTTGTTTGCCCATTGAACCACCCAGTGCAGACGGCGGCTGATAATATATGACAATTTGCCCCCAATTTGTTGGAAAAAGAACCGGACTACCCAAGCAGTGACTGGCTTTTTATTCAATAAATAGCTCATGCAAACAGATGCGGCCCAATGTGTTGATGTAGACCAGGCCTTGAGGGCGGCGATTTGCGCAGGTCCATTGACAACGAGCAGACGCGATCCCAGCAAGCCGATATGGACCGGACCGCAAGGGCAGCAGCTTGTGTGCGTTCATTCATCATGTGATATGTCCCGGATTATCCCCAGGCAGAATATTATCAGCCCGTGCTCCATACCTGTGGTATAAACCACATTTGTAATGAACAATGGTCCTGTATATAAAAATATACAAATCAAAGTAATTTGTTTTTTTGATAGAAACAATATGTGCTAGTAAAATAAGTTTAGAGAGATATCACCTGATATATTCGAATGAACGATGATCCATATATACCGTCCTTGGATAATCTGGTAAAGTTGTAATCCATCTTGTTTCTTCGTTTGATGCTTGGCCATCCCAACATCACCTGGTAGCCAATAAACAGACTAGCACAAACTGCTCACAGTAACTGTTTTTACCTCCGCAGACATAGGTAGTAGTGCTTCTTAGCTTTTAATAATGACTGTACTGGACCCTGCGTCCTTGTGAGGTTGTCCTCTCCGTGTAGCAGGTGGATATTAAAAAAAGTGCAACTTGATTTGCAGGCCTTGGTCTTTACGCCAGGGAGCAGTACTTCATCTAGCCGGATTCCTCCGGACTTACGCATGTACACAACCACACGCAGGCGAACAAGCCGAGCAGATGATCCGTGACCAAGTGATTTGATAGATAATGTATGCCTTTATAGGGTGGCGCAACATCGGAGATTGATTGTCGGTCTCGGTGGGTTACGGCTGCAGATAAAACAATCCTTGATGTGGTAGATCGCGAGACTGCGGTGGTGGTCAGACCGCAACATTCGCCAATTCCCTTCTCTTTTTCTTGTTTGAAGTAGAGTCAGATTAGTAACGATGGTATGAATTAACAAGTCCTCCCTCCTCCATGCAGTCACTTGTCTTGTTGTGCACTTACTGGTACTCCCTCCAGTTTTGCTTTTACCTTGCACAGAAGAGGAATCTCAGATATCAAGGACAGCCACAGTTATAACGTCCTGGATCTCCCTCGCATTTTTTTCAAGGGCACGCAACCTCCTTCGCGTGCTTTATTTCTCTGCTCCTCGTATGTTGCAGCAGCAGGTAATTGCATTGGTATTATGTAGACGTTTAACTGAGAGTACTATCTTTAGCACTATCCATGTAGTCTTGCCTTGCACTCATATTAATTCGGATGAAAACGCCGTTGACTGCATACGTGCTTCATCTAGCACTTTCCAAGGACTAGCTGAGTATCAGAAACTTAAACTTGCAGGTGTATGTGCTACCCCCAGCCTCCGCTCTGCTCTGTCTGTACCATATACGTGCAAACACAACTAGCACTTAGCCAACATGGGCGAGTGCTGTGCAGGACACGGAAACGAGCTCGGCGAGAATTTGTCCGTGGCTGTAGAACTTGGCGCTGGCGACTTGATCTGGCTGCTGGCGGCTCACACTGATGTCTAAACTGGCCCGCAGCGGCGGGTTGGAGTCATCTGGCTGGGGGCTTGCAACGACCTCTACCTCCCCGGTTCACCTCGCGTATGAGAAACATCCAAGGCAGGCACTCGTGAAAGACGACTCGCAGACCGGCGGCAACTCGCAGGCCGGCAGTGACTTGGAGCGGCGTCTTGAAACATGCAGACCACGGGTCGAAACGAATCCGTGCAGGGGCGGGTTGAAAATTGATGCAGTGGTTCAGCGAGGCGGGACGGTAGGAAGGCGGCCCTGCAGTTTGTGGAAGCAGAGGCGAGTCGAAGCGGCTGGCGGATCGTGGACGCGCCCGCGACCACAGCAGCAGAGGCGGGCTGACCCGGAATGAGGCGCGGTGGGTTCGATCGAGGCGGGTCACAAGACCCGGCAGCCGCGGCTCAACGTGGTGGCGGCGATGGCAGGGCCGGTTCAAACCGGCGGCAGACACCAGCGGATTGCAGCTCGAGGAGTCCGGCGGCTCGAGGACGAGGCCAGGGCAGTTTAAGGCAGCAGGTGGCCAAAGCTATGGGCGTCGGTAGCTTGGAACGGCGGCACGGAGCATAAGCCGGGGCGCTCGGCAACCAACACGATGACTTGAAGCTGTACGCGAAGCTAGGCCATCGGGGCGAACCAGCGGAGGTGGAGATGGCCAGCGCGATGGTAGGTGGTCAACGAGGCACCGGAGGGTTAAAGCGGAGACGGGGCTCTGAGCAGTAAAGCGGCTTTGGCTAGCGGACCGGCGACTTAGCGCAGGGCGGCCCGCAGGCGACTTGGAGGAGACAAGGCTGCGGCGAATTGTAGCGATGATGGCAACTCAGGACCGTGATAGTGACTCAATCCGAGACCGAGCGGAGACGGCAGTTTAGGCGCGATAGTAGATGAGAGGCGACCCGGATGGTTGCAACATGACAGACCAGCCGGGCGGTCTTGAAGCAAGGCCGTGACGGCGGATTAGAAACAGCCGAGAAAGGCAACTCAGGGGAACGGCGGTTTAACAGCAGCCGCAAGGCGAGCGACAGACACCGGAGCGAGGCCGGGGCATCTCTGCGGCACGGCGCAGGTCCGCGAATAGCCGAAACAGTTTAGAGCGGCAATGGCGACTTGAGGCAGCGGCGACCGGCCGAGTTAACACGCAGCCGTGGAGACAAGCAGAGGTAGGGCGAGCGCCGCGAAGGCAGCTCAGCACGGGACGGCGGAGGAAGCGGGTCGATGTGCCGCGGTGGCCGGCCGCGGCATCAGAGACAGGAGGGCCGGCTTGGTGGCTCGAGCCCGGCCACGGCGATCCGACTCCATCTCCTCTCCACGTCCGTGTCCTGGTCGTTGTCGTTGGTTTGACTATGCACCTCCATGTCTTCCAGGTCGTGGTCTCCCTCCATTTTTTTTGTATTTTTTTAAAAATACCCCTTGAGCCTTGATGCGTGGAGTAGATTGCTTCCTGTTTCCTTGATGTGTGGAACAACCGCAACTTTCAGTCAATCTTTCCAAGTTTTTGAACAGCGTGCTGGTGCATTTTTTCCTCATGTGCACGCGTTGCCGCACATATGAATCGGTAAATCCTTCTGATTCAAACGCAAGTTGTAGATATGGATCAAATCCATCGTCTCAAGAACGCGCTCCAAAAATTGATCTGGCTTCAGACCGCCGGATCTAAGTGTATGCCACGGCGCGCAACGCAACCTTAACTTTTCTTCAATTCTTTTTATCTGATCAACCACGAGCTTCTCGATTCCTGAAGATATCCCTCCAAGAACCCAACACCACCGTGCACAAGCTCCATGGTGGGCGCCAACTGTCGTGGAATTGTCATGGCAGATGTCCTAGTGTGAGGACTTAGTCGTGAGGCCAACACATCTATGTGGTAGCTTGAGAGGGGTTGAGCGGAATCGAGAGACGCAACACAAGACAAGGATTTAGACAGCTTCGGGCCCGGGGAAACATCATCCCGTAACAACCCTACATGTTGTTTGTGGCTAGGTCTCATTATCATCACGAGGGAGTCGCCGTAAACCGGCTCTCCTAGTTATGTGTAGCCCTAAAATTCTTCTCCCCCCTTGGGGTGCCCTGCCCCTCCTTATATAAGTTGAAGAGGCGGGTTACATGTAGAGTCCAACTCGGATTAAGACTTAAAATATTTCGACTCCTCTTCATGGGCTTCTTAACGTCTTGGGCTTCATAACGTCTTGGGCTTCATAACGTCTCGGGCTTCATAACGTCTTGGCGACTCTATCTGCCGGGTTATGACTGTCAACCAGTAATCACTGTCTGTCGGTTTATGATGGTCTGCCAGTTTATGATGGTCTGCTGGGTTATGACTTCCTGCCGGTTTATGATTGTCTACCGGGTTATGATCTGACTTAACAACTCTCGGGTTATCATCTGACTTAACATCCACCGGGTTATCATCTGACTTAACTGTCTGCCGGTTTACCACCTGTCCGGTTTACCGTCTGGCTTAACCATCTGTCTTAACTGTCAGCCGGTTTACCAAGTCCCAGCCACTCCGGCCGGGTCATACCGCGGGGTATATCCCCGACACTACCCCCACTTTGTCACTGGGTGAAATCACAAGATTGAACCAGAAACTAAGCACCTCTCCCAGTGCAAGAAATACCAATCTACACTACAGGAATCAGTCACTTTGCCGTCCGCCAGCAGACGGCAATAGATCCGGCTGAATAAGCTACGGCAAAGGGCTCTTTGCAGTCTGTTGGCGGACGGTAAAGATGAAATGGTCTTTGCCGTCCGCCAGCGGACGACAAAGAGCCTGGACGACACACGTGGCAGCTTAGGGCCATTAAGGGGTTAATGGCGTGCTTTGCCGTCTGCTAGCAGACGGCAAAGATGCAAAGGTATTTGCCGTCTGCCAGCAGACGACAAAGCTGCCAAATAGGCCAGCCCAGTGCACCCCAGGTTGCACAGGTAGCTGCCACGTGGCAGCTTTGCCTTCTGCTGGCAGATGGCAAAGCTCTTTGTCGTCTGCCAGCAGAGGGCAAAGAGCCTATATAGCTCCTATTTTTTCTTAAATTCATTCAATTTGACAGAATTTCACACACACACACACACACACATATATACACACACACACACACACACACACATTTGAAAATAGTTTCAACAAGCATACCAACAATAAGTTTCCAACAACAGATCCAACATACAAGTTTCCAACAACATATCCAACATACAATGATTTCCAACAAGAAGTTTCCAACAACATATCCATATATACATACATATCCAAAACAAGTTTCCAACAAGAAGTTTCCAACAACATATCCATATATACATACATATCCAAAACAAGTTTCCATAAACAAAAATGAAGCCCAAGGAGAAGAGTACACTCCATCAATGCAAGCTTCCTCGTCTAAAGCAAATCTGCAAACTGGGAAAGATGAAAGTTAGAAGAAGAAGAAGACTAGCTAGAAGAAAAAGAAGAAAAGGAAGAAAAAGAAGAAGAATTTATCTTCTCTTTCTTTTTCTCCTCTCCTCTTCTTTATCTTCTTCTTCTTCTTCTTCTAACCAAGGTAGGTAAAAATGCCATTTTTTAGCTAAGCTAGGTAAAAATGCTAAGTGTATAGGTCATTTTAGAGCTAAGCTAGGTAAATAGGTCATTTTGGAGCTAACCTAGGTAAAATGGATCATATTGAAGCTAACCTAGGTAAACTTGGCCATTTTGGAGCTAACCTAGGTAAAATGGATCATATTGGAGCTAACCTAGGTAAAATGGGTCATTTTGGAGCCAACCTAGCTAATTATGCCATTTTTGAGTTAACTAAGCATATTATGTCATTTTTGACATAAGTAAGCTAAGTATGTGTCTTTATTGAGATAACCCAGGTAACTAAGCATATTAGAGCTAATTAGCATTTTAGAGCTAACTTAGAGCTAACTTAGGTCATTTTGGAGCTAACTTAGGTAAAATTGATCATTTTGGAGCTAATTAGGCTTATTTTGTAATTTTCGAGGAAAATAAGCTAACTATATGACATATATGAGGTTACCAAGATTGTTATGCCATTTCAAACCTAGAGTGCTAATTATGCCATTTTTTTACATAAGTAAGCTAAGTTTATGTCATTATTGAGCAAACCTAGGTAACTAAGCATATTAGAGATAACTTAACATATTAGAGCTAACTTAGGTCATTTCGGAGGAAACAAAGCTAAGTATAGATCATTTTGGAGATCTGACATACCTGACATACTTAACATTGACTTGATTTTCTTAAGATCTTCACTCCTCCTTCTTCTCCTTCTCCTTCATCATCCTGATGCGCTTAGAGTGGCGAGGTAGTGGGATGTACTCTTCTACCACAATTGGCATGGTCCTGTCACCCAACCGTGGGATCGCCAGTGCCACCACCATCGCGAGGTCATTGTCAGGCACCACCACCATCGTGAGGCCATCTTCAGGCACCACCATCGCTAGGTCATCGTCAGCCACCACCATCGCTTGCCCATCGTCAGCCACCACCATCGCGAGGTCATCGTCAGACAGAATAGGCTGCACCTCCTCATCCCTACTCTGCTCCTCTTCTTCCCCACTCCGTTCCTCCTCATCCTCGCTGCTGCTTTTGCTGTAGCCAGAGTCGCTGCTGCTTTTGCTGTAGCCAGAGTCGTTGCTGCTGCTCCCATTGCCTGACCAAATGCAACAAAGTTCTTTTAACAAGCGGTGTGAGACAAAGTCAAATGGAGAGGAAGAAGAGGCAGAGCGTACTGGCATCGTCATCGTCCTGGTAGCGCATGCAGCACATAGTCATGTTGAACCCCTTCACGGTGAGCATGGCGTTGCCGTCGTACCTGAGGACAAGGAAGTACCTGTGCCGCAGGTCGTAGGCACGGACGAACTGCTCCCAGCCACGACACAGGTACATGTGGCGGTCGGTGTCGAATACCACCTCCATGTCCCACAGCTTGCGAAGCCCGCTGTCGGCCTGTCGCAGCTTCACATTCTATGGCCGACGGCCATCCATCATCTTCATAAAAGTGCCAGACAGCCTCTGCAGCGTGGGTCAAGCAGTGATGTAGCAACAACAGAGTTATGATAAAGAGATGGGTGAAGGGGAGATCTCTCCTTTTATATACCTGCCTGCTGGAGGAATTCTCAAGTATGATCGTGAAGAACTCGAAACCTTCCAAGTCGGACTCTGGCGTGGCAGAGCGCAGCTGGCGGTGGCGGCCTCCCCCCATCTGTGATAAGCAGCAGAAGAGACCAAGTACTACCCTTACAACATTATCATACAACATTACAGCAGCAGAAGTTTTGAGCAGAAGAGAATCAACTACACCAAGTTATCATTTCACATTCAAAAGGCAATGCACTTGTGGACATTTATGATGGCAAGAACACCTCTGTTTTCTTCTTCTACTCATTCCCCATGAAATGAAATTATATTGCAGTTGAGTTAGTCAATATATGCAAGCAACATAGGAAACTTGGCTCTAATTCAACACTATCATATTTGATAAATGGACATAGTTGGAACAGAGCCAAGTTTTTAGACATGAAAGTAAAATGAGAAAAAAAACAATGCACTTGTGCTCAACAACATCAACAACACTTAATTAATTTGGTAGGTTAGTTGGCAATGGCAATCTAACAAAACATAGTAATCTAACAAAGTACCCTAATCAATATTGCATCCACCAAGAACAACTAGAAAAATTCTAAACCCCTAGATTCTCAAACCCTAGAACAATATGCCTAATCTGCTGCTACTCAAACAACTTTGCATCCACCAAGAACAACTTTGCATCAACCAAGCACAGCCCCAAACCCTAGAAAAATAACTTTGCATCAACAAAGTCAAGCTAGATAGACCAAGCTCCAGTTAAAGCACTTCCAATTTGCTCTCAAGTAAGTAAACATGACTAATTAAACTAAATTACCTAAACTAATTAAACCTAAACTAACTAAACTAAAAAACCTAAACTAATTAGACCTAAACCTAAACTAATTAAACTAATTAAACTAAATAACCTAAACTAACTAAACCGAAAAACCTAAACTAAACATAAAAGAAAAACGAAAAAAACAGGAGAGGGGTGGCAGGGGCTCACCGTGGGGGGCGGCGACGGGGCGGGGAAGGGGCGGTGCTCCTCGGGGATGGTCGACTCGCGGCTGCGGCGAGGAGGCATTGGAGGGGGTGGGGAGGCAGGGAGGGGGCGGCGACGGGGCGGGGAGGGGGCAGGGAGGGGCGGCGAGGAGGCATTGGAGGGGGTGGGGAGGCAGGGAGGGGGCGGCGACGGGGCGGGGAGGGTGCAGCGGCAATGGCACGAGGTGGCAGAGGAAGGAAAGAGGAGAGGAGACAGAGAGACGGGGCAACGGCGGGGCGCGGCCCCGTTAAGTCAATTTTGAAGCTTTGCTGTCCGCCTCTCCTTTGCCGTCCGCTAGTGGACGGCAAAGAAAGCTTTGTCGTCTGCTAGTGGACATCAAAGAGGGGGCCCGTTAGGGTTTGACAGCCAGTGGGCCAAACCCCCTCTTTGTCGTCCGCTAGTAGATGACAAAGAAGCTTTGCCGTCTGCTAGCAGACGACAAAGTGTTGGCTGATGGCAAAGCCTACCTTTTCCGTCCGCTGCCTCTTTGCCGTCAGCTTTGTGGTGGCTAATGGCAAAGCCTACCTTTGTCGTCCACTAGCGGACGGCAAAGAGTGGGCAGACCGCAAATCTGCTGATTCAAGTAGTGCTAGTTGGCCAAAACAAACCGATAATTCGAAGAGAAATACAAAGATATCAAATCATGCATATAAGAATTCAGAGAATATTCAAATAATATTCATAGATAATCTGATAATTGTCCACAATTCAACGGATCTCGACAAACACACCGCAAAATAAGATTACATCTGATAGAACTCCAAGAACATCAAGGAGAACATTGTATTGAAGATCAAAGAGAAAGAAGAAGCCATCTAGCTACTAGCTATGGACCCGTAGGTCTGAGGTAAACTACTCACACTTCTCCGGAAGGGAAATAGGGTTGATGTCGATGCCCTCTGTGATTGAACCCCTCTCCAGCAGATCGCCGGAAAAGGCCCCAAGATGGGATCTCACGGGAACAGAAGGTTGCGGCGACGGAAAAGTATTTTCGTGGATGCCTCTGAGGGTTTGGGAATATTTGAGGATTTATAGAGCTAAGAGGGAGGTCGGTGGACTCCCGAGGGGGACACAAGCCAGGACCCCCCTAGGGCACGCCCCTATGGCTTGTCGCCGCCTCGTGGGTCTTTTGACTTCATCTCCAAGTCTCGTAGGTGTCTTCTAGTCCACAAAAAATCATCGCAGAAGTTTTATTCCGTTTGGACTCCATTTGATATTCCTTTTCTGCGAAACTCAAAAAACAAGGGAAAAACAGAAACGGGCACCGGGCTCTAGGTTAATAGGTTAGTCCAAAACATAATATAAAATAGCATATTAATGCATATAAAACATCCAAAACAGATAATATAATAGCATGGAACAATAAAAAATTATAGATACGTTGGAGACGTATCAAAAACCTACAAGGAAACACAAAATCAAAACAAAGCATTATTGCTTTGTCAAGTTTTGTAATTAATGTCAACATATCTCAAGGAAATGATTCATAAAGTTTATCTCAAGTTAGTTTGAAAGTTGCAACAAAGGAAATGATTGGTGACCCCCTAAAATTTCCATGAAGAGAAGTGTTGGCCTAGTCAAGGACTTAGATTTTTCTATTTTGGTGATCCAATCACATTGAGTTCATAGGCAATGCTCATATTTTCAAAAGAGGAATGAGGTTGCTAGGTTAAGTTTATCTCTCCATGTGCTTAGAAATAAACTCCAAAGCCCTCAAAAGTCTTCATTTCTCTAGTATATCTACCTACTTTCATTCCTTCTGATCCTCCAAAAGGTTTTCTAGATATAGCCATTGCAGAAACCGCCGAAGCACCCTGCTCCCATATATGTTCATTTTTTGGAATTTACAGATAGCTTCGCTCAGGATTTCCGAACATTCCAGAGGCATGCACAGGTGTAAGGTTGGTCAGTCAGAGCCTCTGAACAACCTCTGATGTCTACTATGCAACTTTATTCTTGTAGACTCGTGTTGGGTGATACGTCCATTTTGCATCATGCTTTTATATAGATATTCATCGCATTATGGGCTGTTATTACACGTTATGTCACAATACTTATGCCTATTCTCTCTTATTTTACAAGGTTTACATAAAGAGGGAGAATGGTGGCAGCTGGAATTCTGGGCTGGAAAAGGAGCAAATATTAGAGACCTATTCTGCACAACTCCAAAAGTCCTGAAACTCCACGGAAGTTATTTTTGGAAATAATGAAAAATACTGAGCGAAGAAAATACCAGAGGGGGCCCACACCCTGGCCACGAGGGTGGGGGGCGCGCCCTACCCCCCTGGGCGTGCCCCTGCCTCGTGGGCCCCCTGGTGGCCCTCCGATGCCCATCTTCTGCTATATGAAGTCTTTCGTCCGAGAAAAAATCATAAGCAAGCTTTCGGGACGAGACTCCGCCGCCACGAGGCGGAACCAATCTAGGGCTCCGGGAGGGGGAAATCATCACCATCGTCATCACCAACGCTCCTCTCATCGGGAGGGGGCCAATCTCCATCAACATCTTCACCAGCACCATCTCCTCTCAAACCCTAGTTCATCTCTTGTATCCAATTCTTGTCTCTAAGTCTGAGATTGGTACCTGTAGGTTGCTAGTAGTGTTGATTACTCCTTGTAGTTGATGCTAGTTAGTTTATTTGGTGGAAGATCATATGTTCAGATCCTATATGCATATTAATACTCCTCTGATTATGAACATGAATATGCTTTGTGAGTAGTTATGTTTGTTCCTGAGGACATGGGAGAAGTCTTGCTATTAGTAGTCATGTGAATTTGGTATTCGTTTGATATTTTGATGATATGTATGTTGTCTCTCCTCTAGTGGTGTTATGTGAACGTCGACTACATGACACTTCACCATTATTTGGGCCTAGAGGAAGGCATTGGGAAGTAATAAGTAGATGATGGGTTGCTAGAGTGATAGAAGCTTAAACACTAGTTTATGCGTTGCTTCGTAACGGGCTGATTTGGATCCATATGTTTCATGCTATGGTTAGGTTTACCTTAATACTTCTTTTGTAGTTGCGGATGCTTGCAATAGGGGTTAATCATAAGTGGGATGCTTGTCCAAGTAAGGACAGCACTCAAGCACCGGTCCACCCACATATCAAATTATCAAAGTACCGAACGCGAATCATATGAACGTGATGAAAACTAGCTTGACGATAATTCCCATGTGTCCTCGGGAGCGCTTTTCTCTATATAAGAATTTGTCCAGGCTTGTCCTTTGCTACAAAAAGGATTGGGCCACCTTGCTGCACTTTATCTACTTTTGTTACTTGTTTCTCGTTACCGATTATCTTATCACAAACCTATCTGTTACCTATAATTTCAGTGCTTGCAGAGAATACCTTGCTGAAAACCGCTTATCATTTCTTTCTGCTCCTCGTTGGGTTCGAAACTCTTACTAATCAAAAGGACTACGATAGATCCCCTATACTTGTGGGTCATCAAGACTCTTTTCTGGCGCCGTTGCCGGGGAGTGAAGCGCCTTTGGTAGGTGGAATTTGGTAAGAAAAAATTTATATAGTGTGCTGAAATTTACTGTCACTTTTTACTATGGAAAGTAATCCTCTGAGGGGCTTGTTCGGGGTATATTCACCTCGACTAGTAGAGCAAAGAGTTGCTCCTCAACCTACTGAACCTACTAAAAATGAAAATGTCTACTTTGAAGTTCCTTCGGGTATGATAGAAAAACTGCTAGCTAATCCTTTTGCAGGAGATGGAACATTACATCCCGATGAGCACTTAATCTATGTGGATGAAGTTTGTGGATTATTTAAGCTTGCAGGTATGCCCGATGATTTTATCAAGAAGAAGGTCTTCCCTTTATCTTTGAAGGGAGATGCATTGACATGGTATAGGCTATGTGATGATATGGGATCATGGAACTACAAACGATTGAAATTGGAATTTCATCAGAAGTTTTATCCTATGCATCTTGTTCATCGTGATCGTAATTATATATATAAATTTTGGCCTCGCGAAGGAGAAAGAATCGCTCAAGCTTGGGGGAGGCTTAAGTCAATGTTATATTCATGCCCCAATCATGAGCTCTCAAGAGATATGATTATTCAAAAAATTTATGCTCGGCTTTCTGACAACAATCGCACCATGCTTGATACTTCTTGTACTGGTTCTTTTATGATGAAGACTATTGAATTCAAATGGGATTTATTGGAAAGAATTAAACGCAACTATGTAGATTGGGACCTCGACGAAGATAAGGAGTCAGGTATAACACCTAAGTTTGATTGTGTTAAATCTTTTATGGATACCGATGTTTTCCGTAAATTTAGCACTAAATATGGACTTGACTCTGAGATAGTAGCTTCTTTTTGTGAATCTTTTGCTGCTCACGTTGATCTCCCTAAGGAGAAGTGGTTTAAATATCATCCTCCCATAGAATTAAAAGTAGTTGCACCTATTAAAGTTGAAGAAAAGACTATCACTTATAATGATCCTATTGTTCCTACTGCTTATGTTGAGAAACCACATTTCCCTGTTAGAATAAAGGATCGTGCTAAAGCTTCAACTGTGGTTCGTAAAAGCAATATTAGAACCTATACACCTCCTGAGCAAGTTAAAGTTGAACCTAATATTGCTATTGTTAAAGATCTCTTGGCTGCTAATACTGATGGGCATGTTATTTATTTCTGTGATGAAACTGCTAGAATTGCTAAACCTTGTGCTAAAGATAAACATAGACCTGTGGTAGGCATGCCTGTTATTTCTGTTAAAATAGGAGATCATTGTTATCATGGCTTATGTGACATGGGTGCTAGTGCTAGTGCAATACATATTGACTTATACAAAGAAATTATGCATGATATTGCACCCGCTGAGTTAGAAGAAATTGATGTTACCATTAAGCTTGCCAATAGAGATACCATTTCACCAATGGTAATTGTTAGAGATGTTGAAGTCTTGTGTGGGAAAACTAAATATCCTGCTGATTTTCTTGTTCTTGGTTCCCCACAAGATAGCTTTTGTCCCATTATATTTGGTAGACCCTTCTTAAACACTGTTAATGCTAAGATAGACTGCGAAAAGGATGTTGTTACTATTGGTTTAGGTGATATGTCTCATGAGTTTAATTTATCTAAATTTCGTAGACAACACCGTGAAGAGGAATTGCCTAGTAAAGATGAAATTATTGGTCTTGCTTCTATTGTCGTACCTCCTAGTGATCCTTTAGAACAATATTTGCTAGACCATGAAAATGATATGTTTATGAATGAAAGAAGGGACATAGATGAAGTGTTCTTTAAACAGGGACCTATTTTGAAACACAACTTGCCTGTTGAAATACTAGGGGATCCTCCTCCACCCAAGGGTGATCCCGTGTTTGAGCTTAAACCATTGCCTGATACTCTTAAATATGCTTATCTTGATGAAAAGAAGATATATCCTATTATTATTAGTGCTAACCTTTCAGAGAAGGAGGAAGAAAAATTATTGAAAACTCTGAAGAAGCATCATGCTGCTATTGGATATACTATTGACGATCTTATGGGCATTAGTCCCACTTTATGTCAACACAAAATAAATTTGGAGAAAGATGCCAAACCAGTTATTAATCACCAACGACGGCTAAATCCTAAGATGAAAGAAGTGGTAAGAAGGAAATACTAAAGCTCCTTGAGGCAGGTATAATTTATCCCGTTGCTGATAGTCAGTGGGTAAGTCCTGTCCATTGTGTCCCTAAGAAGGGAGGTATTACGGTCGTTCATAATGATAAAGATGAATTGATCCCGCAAAGAATTATTACTGGTTATAGGATGGTAATTGATTTCCGCAAATTAAATAAAGCTACTAAAAAGGATCATTACTCCTTGCCATTCATTGATCAAATGCTAGAAAGATTATCTAAACACACACATTTTTGCTTTCTAGATGGTTATTCTGGTTTCTCTCAAATACCTGTGTCAGCTGATGATCAAGCAAAGACTACTTTTACTTGCCCTTTCGGTACTTTTGCTTATAGACGTATGCCTTTTGGTTTATGTAATGCACCTGCTACCTTTCAAAGATGCATGATGGCTATATTCTCTGATTTTTGTGAAAAGATATGTGAGGTTTTCATGCACGATTTGTCCGTTTATGGCTCCTCTTTTGATGATTGCTTGAGCAACCTTGATCGAGTTTTGCAGAGATGTGAAGAAACTAACCTTGTCTTGAATTGGGAAAAGTGCCACTCTATGGTTAATGAAGGCATTGTCTTGGGGCATAAAATTTCTGAAAGAGGCATTGAAGTTGATAAAGCCAAGGTTGATCCTATTGAAAAGATGCCATGTCCCAAGGACATCAAAGGTATAAGAAGTTTCCTTGGTCATGCCGATTTTTATAGGAGGTTCATTAAGGACTTCTCAAAAATTTCTCGGCCTCTGACTAATCTATTACAAAAAGATATACCATTTGTCTTTGATGATGATTGTGTAGGAGCATTTGAAATACTTAAGAAAGCATTGATTTCTGCACCTATTGTTCAGCCACCTGATTGGAATTTACCTTTTGAAATTATGTGTGATGCTAGCGATTATGCCGTAGGTGCTGTTCTAGGGCAAAGAGTTGATAAGAAATTAAATGTAATTCAATATGCTAGTAAAACTCTAGACAATGCCTAGAAAAATTATGGTACTACGGAAAAGGAATTCTTAGCAGTTGTATTTGCTTGTGATAAGTTCAGACCTTATATTATTGATTCTAAAGTAACTATTCACACTGATCAAGCTGCTATTAAATATCTTATGGAAAAGAAAGATGCTAAACCTAGACTTATTAGATGGGTTCTCTTGCTACAAGAATTTGATTTACATATTATTGATAGAAAGGGATCTGAGAACCCCGTTGCAGACAATTTGTCTAGGTTAGAAAATGTTCTTGATGACCCACTACCTATTGATGATAGCTTTCCTGATGAACAATTAAATGTCATAAATGATTCTCGTACTGCTCCATGGTATGCTGATTATGCTAATTACATTGTTGCTAAATTTATACCACCTAGTTTCACATACCAGCAAAAGAAAAGGTTTTCTATGATTTAAGACATTACTTCTGGGATGACCCACATCTTTATGAAGAAGGAGTAGATGGTGTTATCAGACGTTGTGTACCTGAGCATGAACAGGAACATATCCTACGCAAGTGTCACTCCGAGGCTTATGGAGGACACCACGCTGGAGATAGAACTGCACACACGGTATTGCAATCCGGTTTTTATTGGCCTACTCTCTTCAAGGATGCACGTAAGTTTGTCTTGTCTTGTGATGAATGTCGAAGAATTGGTAATATTAGTAGACGTCAAGAAATGCCTATGAATTATTCACTTGTTATTGAACCATTTGATGTTTGGGGCTTTGATTATATGGGACCGTTTCCTGCCTCTAATGGATATACACATATTTTAGTTTCTGTTGATTACATTACTAAGTGGGTAGAAGCTATTCCAACTAGTAGTGCTGATCATAACACCTCTATTAAGATGCTTAAAGAAGTTATTTTTACAAGGTTTGGAGTCCCTAGATATTTAATGACTGATGGTGGTTCACATTTTATTCATGGTGCTTTTTGTAAAATGCTTGCTAAGTATGATGTTAATCATAGAATCGCATCTCCTTATCACCCACCGTCTAGCGGTCAAGTAGAATTGAGTAACAGAGAACTCAAATTAATTTTGCAAAAGACTGTTAAGGTCTACAAAGAATTGGTCCAAGAAACTGGATGATGCATTATGGGCCTATAGAACTGCATATAAAAATCCTATGGGAATGTCTCCGTATAAATTGGTTTATGGAAAAGCATGTCACTTACCTCTCGAACTAGAACATAAGGCATATTGGGCCATTAAAGAGCTCAATTATGATTTCAAACTTGCCGGTGAGAAGAGGCTATTTGACATTAGCTCACTTGATGAATGGAGAACCCAAGCCTATGAGAATGCCAAGTTGTTTAAAGAAAAAGTTAAAAGATTGCATGACAAAAGAGTACAAAAGCGTGAGTTTAATGTAGGTGATTATGTATTTATAGAACTCTCGTTTTAAGTTTTTTGCAGGAAAACTTCTCTCTAAATGGGAAGGTCCTTACGTTATCGAGGAGGTCTATCGTTCCGGTGCCACAAAAATCAACAACTTCGAAGGCACAAATCCGAAGGTGGTGAACGGTCAAAGAATCAAACATTATATCTCAGGTAATCCTATAAATGTTGAAACTAATGTTATTGAAACCGTAACACCGAAGGAATACATAAGAGACACTTTCCAGGACGTTTCAGAGTCCGAAAAGGAATAGGTATGTGGTAAGGTAAGTAAACCGACTCCAAAACAGTTCCAATGGCAATTTTTCTCCGTTTTGGAATATTTAGAAAAATAGAAAAATAAGAAGCAGTCCGAGAAGGACACGAGGGTGGAGGGCGCGCCCTACCCCCTGGGCGCGCCCCCTGCCTCGTGGGCACCTCGTGCGCTCTCCGGACTCCGTTTTCTTGCACGATACATATTTCGGTGGTGAAAATTCATTATATAATCTCCCGAAGGTTTTGACTCTCGTATCACGCAATTATCCTCTGTTCTTGTTTCGAGTTGTTTTCTGTCAGGGTTATCAAGGCCAGGCATCATGTCGTCCCCCCTCCTCCAACAATGGTGGCAACGATGCTTGGCTAATGAAGATAGAGCTGAAGAGGGAAGAACCCATGGAGATCAACAAGGATGAAGGGATCAATAAGGCCACGGAGGACCAAGCTCCGGCAGCAGAAGACATCCTTCAACTTGATCACAATATTCTTACCCCAACTGAGATCGAAGCTTTCAAGATGATTGAGTTAGCTCGTATACAAAACAAGTATCTTACACGTGAAAATATTTTGTTGAAGGAGCATATCATCGCACTCAAGGGAATTATCCGCAAGTTGGAGGACCTCTTACGCTCGATGTGCGACTATCCATCATCACCTCCATCTTCTTCACCAGCAAAGGAGATATAATCACATGGGTATGGGCACTCCCCTTGGCAACTGCCGGGGACACTTCCCTCCGGGAGGGGGAAATCATCGCCATCGTCATCACCAACGCTCCTCTCATCGGGAGAGGGCAATATCCATCAACATCTTCACTAGCACCATCTCTTCTCAAACCCTAGTTCATCTCTTGTATCCAATTCTTGTCTCTAAGTCTGAGATTGGTACATGTAGGTTGCTAGTAGTGTTGATTACTCCTTGTAGTTGATGCTAGTTGGTTTATTTGGTGGAAGATCATATGTTCAGATCCTATATGCATATTAATACTCCTCTGATTATGAACATGAATATGCTTTGTGAGTAGTTGCGTTTGTTCATGAGGACATGGGAGAAGTCTTGCTATTAGTAGTCATGTGAATTTGGTATTCGTTCGATATTTTGATGAGATGTATGTTGTCTCTCCTCTAGTGGTGTTATGTGAACGTCGACTACATGACACTTCACCATTATTTGGGCCTATAGGAAGGCATTGGGAAATAATAAGTAGATGATGGGTTGCTAGAGTGACAGAAGCTTAAACCCTAGTTTATGCGTTGCTTCGTAAGGGGCTGATTTGGATCCATATGTTTCATGCTATGGTTAGGTTTACCTTAATACTTCTTTTGTAGTTGCGGATGTTTGCAATAGGGGTTAATCATAAGTGGGATGCTTGTCCAAGTAAGGACAGCACCCAAGCACCGGTCCACCCACATATCAAATTATCAAAGTACCGAACGCGAATCATATGAACGTGATGAAAACTAGCTTGACGATAATTCCCATGTGTCCTCGGGAGCGCTTTTCTCTATATAAGAATTTGTCCAGGCTTGTACTTTGCTACAAAAAGGATTGGGCCACCTTGCTGCACTTTATTTACTTTTGTTACTTGTTGCTCGTTACAAATTATCTTATCACAAAACTATCTGTTACCTATAATTTCAGTGCTTGCAGAGAATACCTTGCTGAAAACCGCTTATCATTTCCTTCCACTCCTCGTTGGGTTTGACACTCTTACTTATCGAAAGGACTACGATAGATCCCCTATACTTGTGGGTCATCATTGGGCCTCAAAGCGCAAAGTTTTGTAGGATAGTAGCAATTTTTACTCAAGTGGATGACCTAAGGTTTATCAATCCATGGGAGGCGTAGGATGAAGATGGTCTCTCTCAAACAACCCTGCAACCAAATAACAAAAAGTCTCTTGTGTCCCCAACACACCAATTCAATGGTAAATTGTATAGGTGCACTAATTCGGCGAAGAGATGGTGACACAAGTGTAGTAATGATAGTAGATATTGATTTTTGTAATAGGAACAATAAAAAATAGCAAGGTAGCAAGTAACAAAAGTGAGCAGAAACGGTATTGCAATGCTTGAAAATGAGGCCTAGGGTCCATACTTTTGCTAGTGCAATCTCTCAACAATGCTAATATATTTGGATCATATAACCATCCCTCAACGTGTGATGAAGAATCACTCCAAAGTTCCTATCTAGCGGAGAACATAAGATGAAGTTGTTTGTAGGGTATGAAACCACCTCAAAGATATCCTTTTCGTTCAATCTATCCAAGAGTTCGTACTAAAATAACCACAAGTTATCCTTTCCGATCGATCTATATAAGAGTTTTTACTAAAATAACACCAAATGATACACATCAACCAAATCTAATGTCACCTAGATACTCCAATGTCACCATGAGTATCTATGAGTTGATTATGGGATATGCATCAAGCAATTTCAGATTCATAATACTCAATCCAACACAAAGAACCTCAAAGAGTGCCCCAAGATTTCTACGGGAGAAACAAGGACGAGAACATGCATCAACCCCTATGCATAGATTACCCCAATGTCACCTCAGGGATCCACGAGTTGAGTGCCAAAACACATATCAAGCGAATCAATATGATACTCCATTGTCACTACAGGTATTCATAGCAAGACATACATCAAGTGCTATCAAATCCATAAAAGTATTCAATCCGCTAACAATGAAATCTCAAAGGGAAAACTCAATTCATCACAAAAAGATACAGATGGATAAACACCATATTATCCAACTATATTAACAAAGCTCGCGATACATCAAGATCGTGCCAAATCAAGAACACGAGAGAGGCAGCTTAAACACATAGCTACTGATACAAACCCTCGGACCCTAGGGTGGACTACTCCTCATCATGGTGGCCGCCGGGATGATGAAGATGGCCACGGTGATGATTTCCCCTTCCGGCAGAGTGCCAGAACAGGACCTAGATTGGTTTTTCGTGGCTATAGAGGCTTGCGACGGCGGAACTTCTGATCTAGGGTTATTTCTGGGGGTTTCTGTATTTATAGGATTTTTCAGCATTGGAATCACGCAAAGATGGGCCACAAGGGGCCCACAAGACACCAGGGCACGCCAGAGGGGGCGGGCGCACCCTGGTGGGTTGTGGCCACCTCGTGCCTCGTCTGGCCCTCCCACGAAGCTTCTAGTGCCTCTTTTGTTCCAAAAAAATCATCAAAAAGTTTCGTTGCATTTGGAGAACTTCTATTTCTGCACAAACAACAACACCACGGTAGTTCTGCTGAAAACAACGTCAGTCCGGGTTAGTTCCATGCAAATCATACCAAAACCATATAAAATTGTTGTAAACATGGCATGAATACTTCATAAATTATAGATACATTGGAGATGTGTCAACCTCGTTCGGATCTTTCGAGCAGTTTGAAAGTTTCCACCTTTAGCATCATTCGATGATTCCAAGCTGATCACTTTAAGCTTCAGAGCAGTAATAAAAAGTGTTTAATGGTCATATTTCCTGTCCCGCCTATTCATACCCCCACCTATCCCATCAGTTCACTAGAAGCAAACTCCACTCTCATCACATTTTCTAAGAGATAACACCACCTTATTGTGTCGAGCTCAAAGGGTTTTCTACTCCAACCATCAAGCCAAACCTTTGATCTCTAATGCCCTCTTTGTTTTCCTTTCCTACCTCTCCAATCCAACTATATATATTGAGAGAGTTTTGAGTGTGGAGGAGATTATCTGTTGAAGCACAAGTTCAAGGATTCATCGCCAAGCAAAATCAATCTTGTTAACTCGAGGATGTGCACCTGCTAGATCAACTAGGTGTAGATGGAAGCCTTCAAGGTGTGATGTAACCAAGAAGTTTGTACGGTCTTGGAGATTGCCTACTTCGTGAAGATCTACCCTGAGAGAGGCTAGACCATCATGGTTGTGTGCAATGATGGCATGGTTGCTCCTTCATGGACCCATTGTGGGGGATAGTCCATCGTGAGATCGTTCCTTTGTGGAACTCGCAACTGGGATCTTTGTCATCCTAGAACCTTAGTGATTTAAATCCTTCATCAACATGGAGTAGGATAGAGACAACATTCTGAACCACTGGAAGAATCTTCATCAATCCGCCCGTATTTGCATTCCTCTAACCCTGTCCTTACTTCTACTTGTGCAAGTTGTTGTCTTCTATTCCTCTACTCTAGTGAACTTGATGTGTAGGGTGTTCATTAGGTTACCGATAGAAAAGTTGAGGATTTCCAAGGAAACTTAAAATTGGGAGGAGAGTCCATTTGATAAATTTTTTGTCTATTCACCACCACCCCATGTACACTATATTAAACGGTCATACTATCCGTCAGAGTGATCGGTCACCATTGCTATGCCTCACAAGTCACGCATGTGTTACCACAATGAGTGGGCCAAGCTATCAAGGACCCATATCCATTCTACCTTTGAACCATCTAACTAAATATTGGTTATTAGCTCTAAATCATCTTTGCAAACAAACAAAATGTACCCTTATTAGATGTCTTGAAATATAGTATTAATTACCTGTAAATTCTAATATTTTAATTTAGCAATGAAATAAATATTGAAACTTTGCCAAAAGTACATGTATTCCAACTAGGCCTTGACTATATACTTCGTTGCTCTATCTGCACCTTCATTTCCCCTTTCTCTCTTTATAACAAAGGTTAACAATTGGTGGCAGGACGAATTGACACTAGTGTAGTGACAAGTGGAGACTACGTGTGCTCATTTCAATGGTAAAGTTGTAGTTATTTTTTTAACCATGTAAGAGATTTGCATGTATATTCATTAAGAAATAAGATGATATAACGCCATACCTGCATGACTCGATTGGAAATCTAATTGATAAGGATCATCGACCCAAAATTCAGCGATCCTAGAAAATGAAAACAAACCAGACCTAGATTAGATCAAAAGAACAACACAAGACGTGAAAGTGAGAACCATGCATTACAAAGCTAGAGATCTTCCACACACCATGAACTAAACTCGATTATGATGATGGCAACTGCAGTTGAAGCATAAACATTACATGGACATATAGGCCACTAGTCTTGACCTAAACCACTTGCACTAGTACCCACCCAAAGCCGCCGAAGATGCCACCACACGGGCCATAAAAGGGGTCTATGGAGGTGGACGGACAGAAACTGGGGGAGGCAGATCAGAGGGTGCGTGTGAGCACCGAGGACGAAGCTAACCACGACCTAGGTAAGTAGGGGATGCATCCCCAAGCACCGTGAACCAAACCGCTAGCGGCGTTCGAAACCACAACCAAGCAACACCAAACCATCACACTACTCATGGCAGATTCAAACTTAGCCAATGTGACATATTTCATTCACACATTTAGCACGATATGTGAGCACCTCACCCACCCTCTCGGCGTGAACACTACTACAAGCATGAATAGCTCTGACCGACGAAATGTAGTCATCACTGACGCACTTGAGGCCCGATAGTGCCTTAGTGATGACTTTATCATCACAGATGGGTCGGTTGATCAGTGCAAACTTCCACAAGGGCGCCAAGTAGATCCTTGTCACTAACCATCCTTAGCGATACAACCAGTTAGTGATGGAAATTCTGGCTGGTACCTTTGGGGTTGCACTTCTAGTAGTCCTACAGGACTATTACTAGTAGTGCAGCCCCATGCTTCACAACAATACAAATTAGAGCATCACATATATATCTTTCAATATTCAATTTCATATGCACATTAATTTTTTTTACATTGTGATTCATGACATACAAATATATTTCATTGGGCAACATCAGATACAAACAATGAATTCTAGGGAATGGATATATTCTCTAAGTTCATTCCAGGAAATGGATATTTTCCTATGTGCACTCAACTTTAGAACTGCAAGTTTCCATCACTTTTTATTATTATTTACAGGGTGTGTTTCAAGAGCATACCCTCAACAACGAATCGGTATCTTGTTTGATGCATCAACTTATTCTATTCTCAATCTACCAATCTCATCATCCTTCTTTTGGGTTGCTACTTGCAGGCCCGCTATATTCTGTTGAAGTTTTGTGTCGCTCCATTAGCTTGTGTTTCCTCCAGTTCTTTTATGCTGAAAATTTTGTGCTACTGCGGTAGCTTGTGTCGCCCTCATTGTTTTATCTGCAAGAGTAACGTGTTCTCTTTGTCTTCCATGTTGCATTTTGTACAGTGCAACATAAATCGAGAAGCATCAGCGGTGTGACATTTCTGTTGAACTATACAAGACCCTCTTCTAAAAGATAAGTTTTTGTACAATACACATAAAGGTCACAATAGCAATGAGGTGAATAACGTCTTCCTATTTGCAAAAAAGTAAAATATACACAAATAGAAGACAACACCAATTCCTTTATCAAGTAGTCTAGCTAAACAATCGCCCATCAACTCGAGGGAATGAAATATAGCACTCTCCCCCGTCCCCCCCCCCCCCCCCCCCCCGCGGGATTTTCCAAAAAGAAAGTAGTGGGCCATAACAGAGCGGACCATGTTGGTTTTGTCCATGTTGCTCATGGGACAAAATAAAAAATATGATCTTTTTGTGTACTACGACAGAAATATATCTGTTAGAAAAAGGTGTGCTCACATCAGATGGAAGGAAATAAGGTAAAAGGAAAAAATATTTACTAATATATTCAAACAAGGTGGGAGGAGATAATGGGACTATGGCAGATAAAAGTGTAATATACAAGCATGCATGTTAAAATTCTGAAACATTGATAGGAACATTTTTCGAATTTAGAACTGTGAGCAGAACAACTAGCACAATAAAATAGCAATGGAACATTCTTATAATTTAGTACTATTAGCACAATGATATTTAAACATATAACACAACAATAACATAGCAATTGGACTTTTTTGTAAGACATAGCAATTGTAATATGATGTGTAACACAATTCATATTGCAAACAATATAGCCACATTCATCCAAAAAACTAGTTCAGACTTTAACAAAAACATATGAGTGTAACAAAAATCACCATCATGGATGATGGGGTTAACAACCACACACAGTGGCGTAGGAGAACCGGCAGCACCCCACACAAACTAGTGCTCGCACTGGCAGGAACGGGCACGGCACGCATGGGCACCAAGGCACAATGTGTTGATGAGGACAATTTTACTAGTAAGCACATGCCATTTTATTAACAATAGGACCGCATTTTTATCAATAATAGGATGGCATTTTTGTTATTGAGAAGATGGCCTTTTTATTATAATGGCATGACAGTTTTATTACTAAGTGCATGGCATTTTTATTAAAAATAGGATGACATTTTTATCAATAATAGGATGTCATTTTTATTATTGAGAGAATGTCATTTTTTATTGTAAATATGATGACATTTTTTAATGTTTGAGAGGATGGCTTTTTTTATTGGCATGCTAGTTTTAGTTTTGGGGCTTATCCAAATAAAGATTTTATCTCGAGGATGATAGTTTTATAAAGCAGCACGTCGATTCTTTTCAGAGCATGACATTGTCTCAGTTTATAAATTTGTGTATATTTTTTTGTTTATGGCATTTTATTCAGAGGATGGCAGTTTTATAGTTTAGCATGACAATTTTTATTTTGTAGTTCATACAACCTTTTTTTTTATCATACCCATTGTATATTTATAAAATTAGAGAGATGGTTGTTTTTATAAAGTAGCAAGGCATTTTTTCATAAATTAGATCATGATAATTAGGGTCTTTTTAAGTCATTTTTTGTTAAAAAAATAGTTAAATGGGCCTCTGGGTCAAACAGGGGTCGCACTAGAGGGAAGAAAGAGCGAACCACCTGAAATGTTTGTGGCAATATTCTTTGCATGCGACGCGATGGTTTCATCTAGGGCGGACGCGAGGGAATTTTCGGTCTCCTCGCCTCCGGCTGCCATCTTGGCGCTGAAAGGTGAGGGGAACTTGCATCTTCAAGAGTTCTACTTCATTATCGTCTAGTGATCATCATTTTTTGGGAATAAATTTACACTCGTTGTTTTAACGGTGCCATGAGACTGGAGAGTTTTCCGTCCTCGCAGATTCGATTATTCGGATCTGATGAGTTTATGTTGGTATGTCAAACCTTTTTTTGTTGGTTTGATTATTTGTGGAGTTGAAATCTTTCATTGACATCATGGTGAAGATATTGTGATCCGACGGCCTGCACTTCTAGGGGATCATCCCTGGCCCAAGTACGTTCATCGATCAAGGCTTCCCATTTTTTTGGATGGGCGACTCAAGGTGCTTTCAAAAACCACTATTGGTAATATTCGTGCAGGTAAAAGAGTGACAACATCGTTGCTCAGTCCAATTGCAGTCTCTTTACCAAAGTCTTTTGAGTAATTTTTCTAGCAGAGATTGATACCGCAAAGAAGATGTTTTAAAGATATTTTATTGTAATTCTTAATCATAAGAGTTACTTTGTATTTTTTTATATTTTAGATCCAATTCAGTATACCTATAATTTTATTTATACTGATAACAATTGCAGGTGTTTCTTAGAAAACAAACCTGAAACGTTCATTGGAGGGTGCCTTCACGAGCGAACGAATCGTTCGTTCGAGGGCAGCCCCTAGCTGACGTGGCCCTGATATTAGGTCCATTCTATTTAAAGTTCATCAAAAAATATTGCAACCATAATCGAATTATCAGCTCTGATGACAGATGAAACTTAACGGACCCTGCATGTAAACCGGATGGATTCAACTCTTTAGGTCTTCCTTGAGGGCAACTCAATGTTTCTTGAACTAATCATTACCTGACGATGGGCACCGTCGATGCTGTGGAGTAGGTGCAGTGCAGGATCAGCCGTACGATTTGAGGAACATACTACGAGACATCCTTTCGTAGCCAAGGGGCGAACGTGAACATGAACATCCCAAGGTAGGCATCAAGAAAGTCAAGCAAATATCCTCCCAAGGTGAAAACGTCAAGCATACACATCTGAAAATCGCAAAACGCCGCCTGTTTCTTCCGAAAGTGTCAAAAATCGTCTCTAGATGTCTGTCATAGACACTGTATGAAGCAAAGATCGATAAGAACCAACCGATGATATAATATTAAAATATAAACTAACGACCATACAAGGAGAAACAATACGTGTCTGCGCGTATATAAAATCTTCGGATTAGTCCATAAGCCATGGTGCGGCTGCACATGTGCACGCTACCCGCATCATTCATTCGTGGTGACCTTGCCCACTCTCTCAAGCTACGGATCAATCAAAGGGAAGGCTATATAAACACACAGGATCATCACAAGATCATAACACATCTAGCCATAAGAAGCAAATCCCCCTTGAAGCACGATAGGCAAAGAACACACAGTTTCCAGATCAGCTCCCTACAGATAAGTTTGTGGCGGCGTCCTGCATCCATCGATAGATATCGAAATGGCGCCGGCTCCCGCTCGAGCTATTGCGGTGGTGCTCCTCACGTTCGTCTGCTGTGGGTGTGCCATGGCCGCGGACAAAGCACCCATCAAATGGCTGAGGGCGCACGCGACCTTCTACGGCGGCGCCGATGCCTCTGACACTATGGGTGGAGCATGCGGGTACGGTAATCTGTACTTGGCGGGGTACGGTACGCGGACGGCGGCACTGAGCACGGTGCTGTTCAACGACGGTGCGGCATGTGGACAGTGCTACAAGATTGCATGCGATCGCAAGCTGGCAGATCCGATGTGGTGCAAACCAGGCGTCTCGGTGACGGTGACGGCCACGAACTTCTGCCCGCCTAACAACGCGCTCCCGAGTGACAATGGCGGCTGGTGCAACCCACCGAGGCCACACTTTGACATGGCGCAACCGGCATGGGAGAAGATCGGCGTTTACAAGGGCGGCATCATCCCTGTCATGTACCAGAGGTATGCACGAATGAGTTTTCTTAAAAAATTGTAGTTTTCCTCAAAAGTTAAATTGCTTAAAGTTGGTAGAAATCGATTTTTCTGTAGGGTCCCGTGCATGAAGAAGGGTGGGGTGCGGTTCAAGATCGATGGTCACGATTACTTCAACCTAGTTACTGTGATGAACGTCGCAGCCGCCGGCTCGATCAAATCCATGGATGTCAAGAGCTCCGATTCAAACGATTGGATGCCAATGTCTCATAACTGGGGTGCCAACTGGCACTCTCTAGCAAATCTTACCGGAAAAATGCTCTCGTTTAGGTTGACTGACACGGATGGGCAAACAGTTGTGTTCAACAATATTGTGCCTGGTGGATGGAAGTTCGGGCAAACATTTGCAAGCAAACAACAGTTCAAGTGATCATTCTCCGGTGATCAATTTAGAATATGATTGGTTCATGAATGTACCATACGTACATTGTAGCAATATTGTTGAATTTAAGTTATTTGTGTCCTGGTGTTCAATTACATTAATTTTATCCAGTTCTTGTATATACATGACATCAATTCATTAATAAAGGCATGTAACATCCTTGTATGTGATTAACTTGTTCTATGTTTTTATGTTTATATATGAGTTCTTTTACAGTACCCTTAAATGAATATAGGCCCTCCATTTGATATAATCTGATGGACAGGATTGGTTGGTACTCCAACATACTCCATCCGTTTCAAAATAGATGACCCAACTTTATACTAACGGAGGAAGTAGATGTTTAGGAGTACCACCGCCAAAAATTGGGGAGTACCTTGATTTTAAGGGTAAATTGGTAATCTATATGTAGCAATTAAGTTGGAAACTACTCCCTCCGGACAGCAGTTGCGGTAATTACGAGATTTGACTGCATGCAGCGCGAACCGGCCGGCAAGGGACTCGTTAGCCAATAAACTACGGATGCATCATCCGAAAGTCATGGCTCCTTCGTGATTAAATCAACGCATGAGAGATGCACACAAAAAAAACGAAACGTGATGTCGATAATCAATATTTACAACATTCCAATTTTTTTAGAAGATGCCAAAGAACTTTTAGAAAGGAGACTGCTCCTTTATGCATGTCCCGTCCAAGGGCTGGGATACGATGGAGATCGGCCTCGCCGGCGGCCGAGGCGCCATGTTTTCATGGGTGTCGAAGTAGGAGCACAAGCCAGGGGAGGAGAAGGCAGCCACGGCTATGCGAGATAAGGGAGACGACGGTTTGCGCTTGATCGGGAAATCAGGGGAAATTAGTAGGCCCAGAGAATACATCAAAAGATCGCCCTTAGATGAAAGAAAAAAAGACTGAAGTACCCTCTCAAACAAACGGCCAGATCTAATTTGTACTCCCAGCCCTGCCTATGGAGTATGAGGGTACTGTAAAAAAAACCTCTTATATATATTTGAATGGTGTACATAAAGTATGACTGATTCTACCGAGTTTCGTCTAATCTATATTTTGTATACTTGTGGAAACCAACATTTATAACAATATAAGGCAAAATGGTTGCGATGATGCAGAGGCTGGGGTGAACCCCTTTTTGAAGAAACAATATAACGCGATATATAGCAGCTTGTTAGTCTTTAGACATTTAACACAGCAGTGTACATATACTAATCAAGGGAAGACAACGGAATGTGGTCGGATGATTTTTTTTTTCTCTCGAAAAGAAGGACAACTCCCGGGCTTTTGCATCGAGTGATGCACACAATCATCTTTATTGCATTATTCAACAAAGCCTTACAAAATAAATACACAAGCTGATAAAACATCAGTTTTTGTTTGCTAATGTCTTTGAGTTCAAGTTCTCGCTTTTCTTTAAGTTCAATACATGTCATATGTTGTCCACAAAAAGCACAATACATCAGAAAAATACTGCTAGAAAATCCCAAAGAAAGCAAATCATCTAACCGTGGATACCAAAAACTCTTTTTTCGCTAGTAGTCCATAACCATTAGATCACCATAAATATGCCACACATATCTCCATTAAATTACCGTAATTTTGCTTGCAAAAATCACAATCACTGGTTCTAAATAAACAAATTATCTATATGCTATCTGTGGTACCTCCCTCCAATCTTTGTGCAAGGTATCTTACCAGATATTTGTCCTTGGGTGTCCAAGGTGGTCAAATGCAACTATGCCTTCATGCAGGGGCGGAGCTCCCAGTAGGGCGAGGTTGGGCACTCGCCATACCTTGATTTGCGATTCCGTTTTACATATACGTATGTACAGCCTTTTCGATCGCTAAAAAAATAAACTGCTTAAAAATCACCGTGAAACGTTTTTGGGCCGTGATGGAAAACTGCACCCACATGGACAGATTACTGGGCCGTAGCAACTATAAGGTCCCGCACCAGCCTCGCTCATCCAGTTTTCTGTTCGTCCATGCCACGCCATGCTCCCCTGGATGCGAACCATAGCAGCCAGCACGATGTTCTCAAAAAAAAAAAAAGCAGCCAGCACGAGTGGCACGCATTCGCGGCGGCCAGCATTACGCTTGGGCAGGGGCATTTTATTGTGATGAATAAATCTTATTGCTCCGACTGTTTTTTTCTAAGCCTGACTGAATGGATCATAAATTTGGTTCTGAGATTTCTTTAAACTGAGGCATAACAATTGAAAAATTGCAGTCACGGCATAGTCAATTTTGATTTCGCATTAAAAAGTTATGCTTAAGAGTTTGCCCCACCTCAAAAAAGTTCCGTCTGGCGCCATTGCCTTCATGACCAACAAAAAGCAGGAAAAAAGAACCACATATAGCCTTTCGTTAAAAGTAAATAGAGAAAGTTATACATAAAAAATGGCAACAAATTTTTCATTGTTTTACTCCAAACTTTGCGGCGGTGATGCTTTAAGTGTACACGGGAGATAAGACTCAACTACAAGACCTACAAGACAACACAAAATCAAAATAAAAGATTAGTGGTTCATCAAGTTTTGTAAGTAATGTCAACATATCTCAAGGAAATGATTCATCAAGTTTATCTCAAGTTAGTTCGAAAAGTTGCAACAAAGGAAATGGTTGGTGACCCCCTAAAATTCCCATGAATGTTGGTATCAAGTTTCTTTTTCTATTCTGGTGATCCAATCACATTGAGTTCATAGGCATGCTGATATTTCAAAAGGGGAATGAGCTTGCTAAGCTAAGTTTCCCTCTCCATGTGCTTAAAGGTCAACTACAAAGCCCTCAAAAGTCTTTCATTTCTCCATTATATCTACCTACTTTCACTCCTTCGGATCCTCTAAGCTCTTCCACTTAGGATCTTCCGAATGGTTATCCAGTCCATTACAAAGAAAATGTTGCTCGGAGCTCTTGAACAAGACCAATCCGAACCGATGAAGCCCTCTTCTCCCATCTTTGTTCAACTTTCAACTTCACTCAAAATTTCCAAACGATCCAAAGAAGTGCGTATGTGTAAGGTTGGTCAGTCGGAGCCTCCGAACAACCTTGTTTGGACCTTTTGAGCAGTTCAAAAGTTTCTACCTTTGGCATTGTTTTGTGATTCCACGCTGATCACTCTGAGCTTCAGAGTAGTGCTAAAAAGTGTATCACATACAGATTTTTGGCCTTTCCTATTCATCCCCCACCTATCCCTTCAATTCACTAGAAGCAAACTTCACTCTCATCATATTTTCTGAGAGATAACACCAGCTTCTAGTGTCGAGTTCAAAGGGTTTTCTACTCCAACGATCGAGCCAGGTCTTTTATCTCTAATCCCGTCTTTTCTTTCCTCTCCTACCTCTCCAATCCAAAGCTATATCTTGAGAGAGTTTTGTTTTGGGAGTAGAGGAGTTTATTGGTTGAAGCACATGTGCAAGGATTCATCACCAAGCAAAATCAATCATGTTATTTTTGAAGGATGTGCGGCTCCTATATCGACTAGGTGTGCTTGGAAGCCTTCAAGGTGTGAAGGAATCAAGAAGTTTGTATGGGCTTGGAGATCGCCTACTTTGTGAAGTCTATCCGAAGTGAGGCTCGATCGTCATGGGCGTATGCCATGATGGCATAGCTTGGTTGCTCCTTCGTGGACCCTTTGTAGGTGATAGACCTTCGTGGAACTCGCAACCAGAATCTTTGTCATCCTACAATTCTAGTGATTTGAAGCCTTCATCAACATGGAGTGGGATAGAGCTAACTTTCTGAACCACGGGAAAAATCTTCATCAAGCCACCCCGTATTTGCATTCATCTAACCCTATCCTTACTTCTGCTTGTGCAAGTTGTTGTCTTATGTTGCTCTGCTCTACTACACTTGAATGTGTAGGGTGTTCATTAGGCTACCGGTAGAAAAGTTTAAAATTGCTAAAGAAACTTAAATTTGGGAGGATAGGCTTGTTCTCTATTCACCACAACCTCATGTAGACTATACTAATTGATTCTACAATAGCTCAAGTGATAGGTCACCATCGCTACGCATCACAAGCCACTTGGGTGTTACCACAGTGAGTGGGTCAGGCTAATAATGACCCATATCCATTGTACCTTTGAACCATCTAACTAAACATTGTTTCTTAGCTCTAAATCATCTTCTCAAACAAATAAAATGTACCCTTATCAGATGTTTTGAAATATATAAATTATCAGTAGAATTCTGATATTTTAATTTAGTAGTGAAATAAATATTGAAACTTTACTAAAAGTACTCATATTCCAACCAAGCCTTGACTATATTTTACTTTGCTCCATCTGCACCTTCATTTTCCCTTTCTCTCCGTTCAACAAAGGTTAATAGCTAGTAACAGGACGAATAGACACTAGTGCGGTGGCAAGTGGAGACAGTATGTGCTCAATTCAGTGGTAAAGTTGCAGTTACGATTTCTTTAAACCACGTAGGAGAGTTGCATGTATATTCAATAAGAAATAATATGATAGCACGCCATACCTGCATGAATCAACTAAAAATCTAATTGATATAAGGATCATCAGCCCAAAATTCAGCGATTCTAGAAAATGACAACCAAACCCGGCCTAGATTAGAGCAAAAGAAACAACACAAGACATGAAAGTGAGACCCATTCATTATAAAGCTCGAGACACAACAACACGAGCCAAATTCAACTACAATAACGCTGGTTGCAGCTGAAGCTAGCATAAACATTATATGGACATATAGGGCACTAATCTTGATCCAAACTATTTGCACCAGTACCCACCCAAAGCTGTTGAAGATACCACCACTCAGACCATAAAGAGGGCCATGGAGTTGGCTAGACACAAACCCGGGGAGGCGGACCAAAGGGCGCGTGTGAGAATCGAGGACGGATTGTGTCTTACATGAAACGATTCACGAGCTACACTCGAAGAAATCTGATGGAGTTATCTTTCCTAGTGGATTTTTAGAAATCCTACGAAAAAGTTAAATGGCCATTCTTGCAACAATGTGTGCGAATGAAAGGCTTCCCCGATAAAATTGTGCCAGTGGATTGACTCATTTGTCACAGGAGGTAGTGTGGGTGTCAAGGTAAATAACGACATTGCTCACTATTTCCAAACACAAAAGGGATTGCAACAGGGAGACCCTTGTCGCCTATTCTTTTCAACATTGTAGGAGATCTTCTAGTGGTACTCATTAGCCGAGCCAAGAAGCAGGTCATGTTGCATGCTTAATTTCTCATCTTGTCGATGGCAAGGTTCTGTACTTCAGCGTGCCGATGACACTATTATCTTCATGGAACATGACTTTGAAAACGCAAAAAATATGAAAGTTATTCTTTGTTTATTTGAGCAGTTATCTCGTCTCAAGATTAACTTTCACAAGAGTGAACTCTTCTACTTCGAAAATGCCAAAGAAGAACAGAATCAGTACACACAACTGTTTGGTTGTGCATCGGGCTCTTTCCCCTTTAGATATCGTAGTATCCTAATGCATTTACGTAAACTTCTTAAAAAGGAATCGAATGGTATTAAGGATCGCTTTGAGAAAAGGTTGGGTTTTTGGATTGATAAGCACATGTCTTATGGGGAAAGGCTCATCCTGATCAATATTGTTCTCACAAGTTTACCTATGTTCATGTTATCTTTCTTTGAAATACCTAAAGGGGTAAGAAAAATATTGGATTACTACATATCTAGGTTTTTCTCGCAATCTGATGAACATAAATGTCAATGGATGCCCCATTTGTTGCCCTAATTAAAGACCAAGGGGTGTTTAGGGGTGCAAGACTTCGAGATTAAAAAGTGTATGTTGAGAGCATCCCAAGTTGAAGTCTGAGATCTTAGGGAAATTTGGGCTTTACTTTGGGCCATTTAGAACACGTGTAATGATTGTATTTTTAATAGAAGGAAAGTTCTAAATTTTTTTGCAGATTATCTTCAAGGCCATCAGTTGGATCCATAGATGATCATTACTATGCAAGGAGGAGGATTGGGAGCCCACGGTCTTTGAGTGCAATCGATACGAGATGGTCTCTCGGGATTTGTTCAACCAATTTAGTTGGTGGGCTACTAGTAGGATTTGTGGTGTATGAGATTCATTTTTCTACTAGTATTGTTTTTTATTTGCCCTTGGGCAACTATGTGCGGCAGTTATTGTGATCTTGAACTATGAAATAATAAATAAAAGGTTATGTGAATCACTTGATGCAGAGAGGCCGAGGGGTATTCCCTCCTTTGGAAAACAATATATTCATTTCAGTCAAAAATGGAAATTACTAGTGCTATTCCTCGATGACAGGTCTACGATACCTCACTCTTTCTTTAGATGGAAGTAAGCACGGTTTTTGTTCCTGGTTGGTTATCTTTGCACAATTTCAACTCCGAGCCCCTTCCCCATCATTCTTGAGATTTGTTGAGTTCAAGACCCAGGAAACGAGGTAGTCCATCGACTTCATAATTTAAGATAATAACGACTACATTGACTGGAATCGTAGTAGGAGTATATAATTCATCACAAACCACACCTAGTCGCGCACACGTATTCAATTCCCTCCTTTCTACAAGCTGCTCCGTGCATGAGACGGCGTTCTACCGAACATATTTCAGCCTAAACACAAGCGCTCGGCATAAGTGCAGGCAACCATGGCGAAAGCACGGCAGTTCGTCGTCCTCGCGCTCAGGATCGCGACGGCGGCGGCGGCCGGCGTCGCGGCGATAGTCATGGCCACGAGCCACAAGACGACCACCGTCTTCGGCGTACAGGTGCAGGCCAAGTTCCAATACACGCCGTCCTTCGTGTAAGTATCTATAGCTGGTTTCCATATCATCGTGCCGGCCGTGTCACCGAGAACGAACGAAACGCCGCGCGCGCGCGTGCGTGCCTTGCAGGTTCTTCGTGGCCGCCAACATCGTCGCGTGCGCCTACAGCCTCCTCGCCCTCCTCGTGCCGCCGGCGAGCCCCGCCGCGAGGCACGTCCTCGTGGCCGACGCGGTGAGTTCACGGCGCACCACGCTGCCCGGCCGTCTCTGTACAGTATCGCCACGTCTCTGATTAGGTCGTTTTTGCTGAACTCGTTGTCATGAGCTGCAGGTGCTCGGCATGGTGCTCACCGGCGCGGCCGCGGCCGCGGCCGCCATATCGGCCCTGGGGAAGAACGGGAACAGCCACGCGGGCTGGCAGCCGATCTGCGGGCTAGTGCCCACTTTCTGCGACCATGTCACGGGGGCTCTCGCCTGTGGCTTCGTCGCGGTCGTCCTCCACTTACTCGTCGTTCTCCATTCCATTTACACCATGAACAGCTAGGGCATGCTGCCTTTTGTGCCATTTGTCGCTGGTTTTTACTGCATGAAGAGAATAAATTCGAATATACACGCTCTCTCAGTGGCATAGTTTGTGATATTCTGAAATTACTTGCAATTTTTTAGACTTCAAAATTACGCTAGTATTGCTTTGGTAGAACTAAAGGTTCGTCGACCTGACTATGTACATCAATTTGAAGATAATTCTGTGAAATAAATGAGCAAATGTTATGTGATCCATGAGACAAACAATGTTTCTTGTCACTGTGAGTTTTTTTTTTTTGCGGGTAAAAACTTATATTACTCAAACATCAACCGTACAATCCTTCTTACATAACTCAATGACTTCTTGAAGGCCTGAGCCCAACCAAACTACGGTTCTACTATCAGTTCTAGCAAATTTAGCTAGGAAATCACTTACACAGTTCTGACCACGATTGATATGAGTAATACAAGTCATACGAAGAGACTTCAAATGCATGATCTCCTGCACCAGCGCCGCATAAACAGACCTGTTCATGCCACTGTCATTCAACATGTTCACCGCTAGTATCGAATCCATCTCAATGCAAATTGGGAGATCCGAACGTTGAATGGCTAGAGATAAACCCTCCATGCATGCACTTATTTTTCTGCTTCCAAGGCATCTCGACATGAGAAGAGTTCCCTGCAGGATGAATAGATGATATTGCCGCGATCATCACGAAGCACCATACCAGCTCCAGTCACTGTGAGTTGGCCAAGATCGATTCTTCATTTGATTATGTACGAGTATGAGCAAGTAATGCCAGAGTTAGTTGAGATGTCACTACCATATTCTTGTTTAAACCACATTATTTTGTCATTATAAATTTTCAGTTGAGTCAACGGGGAGGATGGCAGGATCTCCTTTTGGATTAACTAGCAAGGTCCAGTGTTCAATTCATGATACACACAATCAAGAGCACATATTAGCACATGTACAGCTACCCTGAGCAGACTGGTCAAGCTATTGTCCGAACATGTATTCCAATGCACATTGATTGTACAAATATTTAAGAGTCACACAATTCACATGTGAATTTAATAATAATAATCAGATAACATAACAGAAGGTTCCAAATCAAAAGGTGTCCAAGGGGAGTACTCCCTCCATCCAAAATAAGACAATTATTTTGGGATGGAGGGAGTATTTACTAGACTGAGTTAGGTGCTGTTAAACGTCCAGTTTTTGCAGAAAAAAAAATGTTGATTTGCAGTTTGGTTGGAAAAAAATTTGAGCTGGAATAGCATATTTAGGTAGTGGGGAAGAAGGCATAGGTTTTTTTCAGCTCACAAATCACTTTGATCCCTCCCTCACCATAAAATGAAAGTGGTGATCTCGTTATTCTTGGTTAAAATGTGTTATGATTTTCAGGAAACTTGTCGTCTAAAAACAATGTTAATGAGACATTTACATGCGAGGTTTTGGATGAGTAAAAAAAGTGTGTTGACAAGGGGTCTTGTGATGCAAGACCCATTTGATCGTTCGGGGTCTTTGCATTGCAAAAAAAGACTTTACATAATGACAGAAATCAGGAAAATTCCCACGAGGATAGCTACAGCCAGCTAGTGAGTGACAGATTAAAAGATATTTGAAATGCAGGTTAGAAAGACCAAGCGCATCATATTCTAGCAGAAACAAGATCATGGGGGTTGCTAACATCTCATCACATGCATATATATATAAACGAGTGCATCAATTTGCATAATCTTGCACCAATAATGGTCAATACTGCCTCAAGTAAGAACATAAACATACCCCAAATTAGCAGTGTGTTTTAAATCCCCGTGCATGCAAGATTTTGGAAAAGTGGCTGCGACAAAGTTCTCAGCAAGATCATAGATGCTCAAACTAGAGCTTTACTCGTGTATCTCGAAGTACATGGGTGTATTACACCTACAGAAATACCTGTCCCAAAGAAGGATTACAATATTTATGTCAGTGTTGCGAGACATACTTCTGAGATGTAATCGCATTTTCTGCTGGCCATGAACAAAAGCAGCAAGCTCTAAATGTCAAAATAAAATGACTTCAGTCATCATAACAAAATAAAATGCAACCCAGAGCTGACTCAGCATGGGATAACTGTGTTTTCCTTCTCAATGGAAGTAACCGAGGACCTGGCCACCCACATTCTGCCTAATTGCTTCCTCGTGATCTAAAACGCCATTTGGGGTGGTCACCACAACATAGCCCCACTGCAAAGCAAATAAGAGCACGAAAAGGAAATGTGTTAGAAATAACACACTAACTCTAAAAATAAATAAATAGCACATAATAAAGCAGGACAAATAAGCATTCGGAAGATAGTTTAGCTACCAAGTGCTTCGCTTGACATCCACACCAGAGATGCGATCGAAAGATATGAGAATAATAAGAGTAAAGACAAGAAAGTTTGCACTAGGTACCAGTATCAGTTAGTTGTTGTTTTATGTAATTTCCCTGAGAATGTGTGCTGCTTCTCACTTGCCAAGTCATCTCTAAATGAAAAGATGGAGTACTCATATTCGCGATAAAAGTAATTCAACCAAGTTAGCAAACTTCTATGGTCTGTCATTAAAAAGAGATAACTTGTGGACTTTTTCACTTGCTTCCAAAAGTGCTATTTGCAGCAGGGACAGATGAACATTTATACTACATTCTTCCATGGCTTGGTTTATATTTACTCAATTACTCAAAAATCTGCCACAACCCACAATGGCATGTTTATTAGAATGTTTTCAAAAGTTTACGTACTAGTAGAAGTAAAATACTGTTTGATCTAGTCAATATTTAGTAGCTTATAGCCATAATGTACATTTCATGATCAGTATTGTATATGTTGTCACTGCAAGTAGCAGAATGGATTCAGTAATAAGCATTTAAGCTAGCAAGGTCTGGCACACCATATCTTCACCTTCCTGATTCTCACGGTATGAACAACAGTACCAAAATAGACCAAGATAACTGTATCCCTCAACTAACAGAAGATATGAATGTTCACAAATATCAAATATGAGTTGATAAAATACCTGCCGTGTTGGAAGCATCCTAGTTCTGTATTTTTCTATTTCCGTAGCTCTGAGGTCCTGCCTGTAAGTGAGAGCTTTGCAATCTTTAATCCTTCCCTGAAGTTCCACGGTGATTTTTCCAACCCTATGTGGATCAAAGACCTCGAAATTTTTTATGTAACCTGAAAAATGTCCACAGAATAAATTTCAGGGAAAAGTACCACCGTAAAAGAAATGTTCTCATACCCTCTCAGGAGCTTAATTTGCAACAGCAGTGGGGAGGAGACTAAACAACATTACATGTTCATAATGTTTTTCCCCTTTCTTTTCACATGCTGTAAGTTAAATGATAAAGGAAAGGCTGCCAATACCCCAAATAACTTATTCTTTCACTTGTTCTCGATAAATGAAGGTGTATAATGCCTGGTGATTCAAATACAAGATTATTATATTACTAGGTAACAACATTCTTAAAAAAACAAAAACAGGGTATTAAAGAAGCAATTTGCTATTCTCACACATAACCTACTCCTCCAAGCAGGTGGAGTTGATCCATACAACACTCCACTACACCTTTCTCTCCTACACAAGGATGTTAAATTATGAGTGGTCACAATTTCAGTGTGACAGTTCCTCACGATGTAACTAGAGGACATTCTTGAAGGTAATCAGATGAGACAAGTATAACTAGCTCCAGTACACAATACCATTTTCCCTGAAATTTATTCTTAGAGTGGAATACTTGCATGATTCTTTCAATGGCTAAAAGAGATGACATAACTTCGTCTAAGCTATGAAGAACACAAAGATATGCATATTTATTGGTAGCTTTGTGTTCTTCATACAACTACAGCAAGTTGGGGGACTGAAAGGCTTTGTTGTTGTATGTATGTATGAAGAACACAAAGCTACCAATAAATTTGCATATCTGATGAATGTGTCGACTTGCCTTCATCTTTCCAATGCCAACTCACATTTTCACATCTAACACAAATCCGGGGCAATGAAATGATTTCACGGTACATTCTGCGCATCCAGAATCTAGTGAGATATAAGTAACAGACTGACAATAAAAATTCACAAGTTGTTGAAGAAACCACCACCAACCTCCTCTCCCATCTTAATAAAAAAAAAACTTCCTCTCTCATCATGGATGAAACCCTCGTGTTCTTCTTGGGCGTAACAGAAGATAAGATGAGATGCGAGGGACCAGGGGGTTTGTGCAGCAGCTGCTGAAAGGAGCCTGATGAGAGGGAGCACGGAGTAGCTTATACCTCGGTGCTTCATGATGTTGAGGAAGGAGATCATGACGCCGGAGATGGGCTGGAGTTGCGCCGTCGCCTTCCCCCGCCGCTCCGCGTTCACCATCGTGCGCAGCGCGTCGTTGAGGATCCTCCGCCCCATCGCTCGCTCGAGCTCCTCGCCTCTTCCGCTCGTAGCCGCACCTCTCGGCTCGCCTCTCTACCAGCCGCCGCCGGCGCTCGTGATGGAGAAGAGAAGGGTGGGAAGAGTTAGCAGTGGGCCTGGCGTTAGGGAGAGAGCCTGCCAGTGGCGAGAATGCGTGTTTTCTCATGGACCTGGGGAGGCTTTTGGGCTTAATTCCACGAGCAGTGTGACGCTGTTTAACGATTGAGGCATCTCCGGTCCATCCTTCTTTTTTAATTCTTTATTTATTATAATCTTATACTTATCCTTTATTTATTTATTTATTTATAGAGATATTAAACTTTTTATAATTATATCATTATTTATTTATTTATTTATAGAGATATAAACTTTTTTCATCTCACCTACTCATCAAAAAAATGCCAATTCGCAAACAATGTAATAAATGCATCACATTTAAACACAAACTTAAACAATCAATTCGCACAAAAAAAACAATTAAAATGCACCACATCATAATTCAACTACGAGCATACACATAATTCATTCATTACAAAAAAAACTAAAACATAATCATTTTGAGTCAAAAAGGCACCCCATGAGCAAGTTTGTTCCAAAAAACCAACAAGCAGATGGTTGATCAGAAGGCATCATCAATTACAAGGATGTCACCCACACGTGCCATCGTCACCGTCACCACCATTGTCATCGCCACCACTACTAACTAACTTGGCCAAGATCTCCTCATGAGCGATTTCCCAATATTGTTTCACCCTCTCATCCATCTTGTTTGGATCGATGAACATGATAGCACGATCCTTTGTCGCCCTCTTTGTTCTTCTTTTCCTCTGTCTCCAATGCAAGTCTTTTCTCCTCAATCTTCCTCTTGTTCTTTTATTCCTCGGTCTTCATTGCAAGTCTTTGGACCTTAATTTTACACAAATGTTAACGTCCACACATGTGGCACGAAGCAACATGGCACAAACACCTCCAGTATCATTCATTTTGCCACATCAAAACAGATGACATCAGCAGAATATTTTTGGTTTTCGGCTTAAAAATGTTTTATCTCATAATTAAAAAATATAATTAAAAATCTGTTTTCACTATTAAATATGTCTCGACGAGATCTTCAAAACTAGATTCCATGTTGATATGTTTCGACGAAATTTTTTTGGCCAAAAGTTGCCATGATGTTTACACTGTAGTTGCCATAGTATTACACTAAAGTTGCCATGTGACAATTTTAGTTTGTAGAGCATGGCAATTTTACTATTTTCACCATGGCAATTCCAGTACTTTGACCATAAAAATTATTCTTTTATGAACCATGGCAATTTTAAGTGCACGTATCACGGAAATTTTAGTTTAAAGTTCATGGCAAGTCTAGTTTCTTAATTCTCCGTTTTATAATATGTCAAAAATTACTTTTAAATGTAGAAGAAAATAACTGAAACATACATTGGCAACTTGAGTGTAAACACCATGGCAATTCATGTGCAATAGACATGGCAACTTTTAAAAGTCGTCGAAACATATTGATATGAGATCTAGTTTCGAAGATCTCGTCGCGACGGATTTAATAGTGAAAATGAATCTTCAATCAGATTTTTCATTAAAGAGATAAAACAGTTTAAAAACTGGAAATCCAAAAAGATTTCCACATGCATGCATGCGGTGACGTGGCGTAGTCTGTGTCTTATAGGGCGTGTGTGCGTGTGTCGCTCCCACCACACTTCTGGGCGTTATCAGCATCCTAATTTTAAGTATTTTTTCTTCTGCTTTCACCTTCCTCTCCCCGTCCACCACCTTTGTCTTCAACATTTCCTCCTCCATCATCTTGAGCTCGCATAAACGAATCAACTTCTCCTCCTTACTTTCGGTTGCCAATGCCCTCTTCACCTCCACCATGGCAATGAGCTCTTCCTTTTGTGCTCCAACACCTCCATTCTTCTTCACCTCCTTCGCATTTTTTTGTCCGTCCGAAAGCGTTTGAGGAGTGAAGAGGTCCTCTATCAAGTCACCATCATCAATAGCGGTGCTAATTCCTGTCCTCTTTGGTGTCGTTTCATAGTTCCTCCATGCCTATTTATCATTTGCCACAAGAGCATTGTAGCACTAATGCAAAGACAAGTCCTTGCTGCCACCTCTCTTGTCCTTTTGCTTGTAAAGAGCTTGGATAATGGGCTCAAACTCATTGATGGGCACCTCCGCTTGGCGATGCTGGGTTGACTTGATCAAGACAACCGGAACACTGGTTGCATTAGTGGATCACACTCCGATGATGAGTGAGAATGTGAGATAACCCGTTGTGCGGTTGGAGGGAATTTCCACATGGCTAGAATAGTAATACTCGATACTTCTCCAAAATGTTTAATTCATTTGATCAGCCTAGACGTGGCGTCAAGAGAAACGCTCATCCATGCATCTCACAAAGCAAGGCTTTTGGTATTGTAGTTGTACGACCTTTGAGCCTTATTTCTCATTCTTCGGGTACCGGGCTCTTGGCTAGCACATTTGTGTATCCCTTAAAACATTACCACATGAAATAAATCTAGTTCTAAAAAATGAAATAAAGCTACATTGTATCTAACAAAAACATAACTGACACATTTGGCGTTTGGTTCCCCCCCAAAAAACATGTTGTTTATTTTCCTGTTTCCGGTTTTTCTTCCCCAGCTTTTCTTATTCCTTTTTTTGGTTTATTTTAGATATTCTTTCTTTATCCCTTTTTCCGCTTCCTTCGCTTTTTTGTACATTTTTTGTTTTATATTTGTAACAAATAAGTTTTAAATAATATGTAAACTTTACTAGAAAAATACACTAACTTCTTCCTCACAAATACACATTTGAAATTGCAATATTCCATGATTTTTTTTCAAAAAACACCACTTTTGTTAATTTCAAGATTTTTCAAAAGTAAGTGAACTATTTTTGTAAATGCACAGACACTTTTCCAAATTGTATCAATACTTTTCAAAATGTGTGAACGCTTTTTTAACTACATGAACATTTTTCAAATTGTGCTAGCATTTTTAAAAAGCATGGATCCTTTTTATAATTTCATGAACATTTATAATAATGTGCACACACTTGTTATAAAACTCATGAACATTTTGCCAAATGTGTCGGTCCTTTCGGGATTTTTATTTTCTAATTCCTTTTTTTTCTTCTCTGGCTTTTAGGAAGAAGAATGCATGGCTTAGAGGAGAGCATGTACTAAATTCCACTGTGGCCAGGCATACTACCTCTTGTCCTATAAACAGAGGACAGGACTTGGGAGCGGGATTTGGGAGCAAGTCACCACTGTCGTGTTGTGCTCAAGCAAGAGGAGGGGCGCGGGGGAGGACGCAGGCCAGCATTCTGCGGAAGGGGAAGCCATGCATCCCCTGGACTACGCGAGTTGCCTCTCACCGCTGTTGAACCCCTCGACGGCCAGCGTTCCGCGGATCCCGCCGCCGTGGTCGCTGCGAGGAGGTCGAGCTGGAACCCCACGGGCTTGGTCTGGATCCAGCCTCCCTTCTCGATCTGGGGAAAGAGAAGGGAAGGAAGAGGACGGGAGGTCACCGGCGTGGAAGAGGACGGAGGCCGGCGACGGCGGTATGGAAGAGATGTTGCCGGTGGGAGAGAGCGCGGGCCGGCGGCGGGGTGGCGGCGTCGCCAGATGTAGCCGGGGTCGAGGGATGGAACAAATGAGTGTGGGTTGAATTCTTACAAATGTAGGGGTTATTTTGTGAAAACAGAACGTTTTCCTATATCTAGTTAAAAAGGGACTGTGGGTTCAATTATTAAAAAGTACAAGGACTTTTTTTGCAAAAACACCGTGACGGTGAGCAGGCAGAAGCAATAGTCGCTTTATTATTAGGGAAAGATTTTATTTTATTGTTTGTAATTTTTCTTGGTATTTTACTTTTTCTTATTTCATATGTTTTATTTGTATACTAGTACAAATGCCCGTGCATTGCACCGGGCAGAAAAATGGGCATAACCTGCTTTATGTGCCATTGTGCATCATTTTTATATTTATTTTTAATAAACATAGCACATGTGCCCGTGCGTTGCAACGAAAAAAAATTAGCCTGCGAAGGAGTTTTCAACGGGATGGTCGCGGCGACATTTGTATACCTGTGATGCTGTGCACAACAAGAATGGGCGTGATGGCATAGGGGGAGCGCAAGGGCAACGATGCTGCTAGCGTTGGAGAGGGGAGAGGTCGACCTCACCAAACCATGCTTCCTCACAACGTGTCCCTTCCCTCCGCGTCGAAGCTTCCTCTCCAAGATGTTGCTCTTGTCTTTTCACCGCCAACTTCCTATTGTCGGAAGCACCTTCCAAAAACAGATATACAGAAGCCACCTTCTGTTAAAGAGAAAAAGAAGAATGCCCAAAAAATAAATAATTAATCAAAACCATACTTTAGAACAATGTTCGTCATGTTTGGCACCTCGGAAAGATGTTCATCATGTTTGTCATTGCCAATAGATATAAAAATATGTTCACTATTACCATTGAAAAAATCCTTAGCATTCCCCATGTTCCGGTCAATCACAACTTCACAAGACAAACTTCAAGAATATGTATTCAAGAGGTCAAAGTGAACTGAAGCGGTTGATATATCAAACTAACAGAGTGATATTTCTTCACAGCTTTTTCTCGACAAAAATAGACATACCTCCTCTGAACCCCTTGTGTAGTAAAAGGCATCACCGCCCTTGCTTACACATGGGCCATGGAGCCAAATTTCGCCTAAAAACTTACCTGCTAGTTGGAATGGATGACCCTACTTCCCTGAAAGCAACTGAACAGTAATTTGATGTCAAATATAAAATGAACAATAATTTTGTGAAAACAAAAGAATTATAGTATTGCAGCCAGGGAAGAGTAGTGCTACATGCTGACAGTTTAAAACTTTAAAGTATATCTGAGATATAAAATTTACAAAACCAGATAGTAAAATTGACCTGAACACACCGATTTTATACTGGATGGACACCACAAAGTCACAACAAACCTTACTGACAAATCATTTAATAAAAATAGTATACTGAAAGGTATATAATAAGGGAAACGATTCTATTCACCCGACCGGTCTGTCATGGGCATCCGCCGGTTCCAATGCTCGACGCGTGTCATGTATGGGGTCTACCCATCACTATCTTGCCCATCCTTATCCATAGAAAATGGCATCTACACATTTCTCCACCTCTGAGTAGTCATCTTCTTTCCTGAAAAAATAATCACGAGTACCTCGTTAGCTCCGCCGCTAGCTGTTGCAGCGAGCGCTGTGCTGGAAGCCAACAACCCAGGTGTTGGTGTGCCGACTGCGCGGACGCTCGAAACCACCGGACTGCACCGGCCGTCCCCGTGAGAAAAGATGTCGTCCGAGCCGCGTCCGTCATCGCCCGCCATGTCGCCGCCGTCCTGGAGTAGCGCCGGTGTCCATGGCTGCCGCCTCCTCGAGCTCAACCGCCGGTGCCACCAGCAATAGTTCCTGCAACATAAATTTTATTGCAAAATAATTCTACAACATGATCTCTGTTGCGAAAAAATCATAAACTTTTTTGCAACATCATCTTTCTTGTAATTTTTTTGAAACATAACCTTTGTTGCAAATATTTCTACAACACGACTTATATTGCAAAAGTTTCCGCAATATTAGCTTTGTTGTAATGATGAAGGGTGTCGGTCAACCGCTCGATGGCGTTAGATCTAACATCTCGTGACCCGGCCGATCTTTCGGCGGACCCGTAGCACGCCCCATATAATAAGGTCCGAAAAAACAAAGGCATGAACTGAAGGATTGCTTGAAAACTTGATCACTTTATCGTGAGAAAGACATTGCAAGAGCTAAACATACCTCGTTAGGCAAGGAGAGGCAAAGCATGCAACGCTATACTTTTAGTTCTTGCCTGACACCATCCAGTGCTTTGACCTGTTTTGACCGAATTAGAGACTCGCATGTTGTTGTTGGCCTGCCGCCACCCAGCGTCATCACAGGCAAGCTCGTTCATGCCATCTTACAATCAGATCAAAATCTGAGCTGATTAGCCATTGGGCCGGCAGCCACCGGCTCTCTGTTGCGGTTTGCATTGACAAAGCAAAGTGGAGATATTAGAGGCCACTCACGGGATTAAAGTTGAGGCAGTGGTCGGTGGAGTAGGATCAGGATGAGCGGCCACATGAACTCAGCGTTTGTTCATCGAGGGCTGCTCGGCCTTCATCGTTTTGGCGGTGCAAACTATCAGGTGACGATCTGGGGGCGACCATGTATGCGGAACCCTCCCCGCAGCCGCTGACACATGGTGGTGACGCGTAGATCCGCGGTTCTGCCAGCACCTATGATCGGCTCTCCACTCCACCGCGCTCGGCATCTCTTAGCCATCGACAGCACTCTGTGACGGGCACCGCCATCAGGTCAATGAGCCCGTGCGCTTTACGCGATCAACGGCCATGCCTACAGGGTGGTCCATGCCGACGGAACCTGCCGTCATTAACGTTGGGCGCCGTGTCTGGATATCTCCTCATTGTTGTCAACGATCATCATCCATGACCGTGCTGGCGCAGCGAATCCAAAGAACGCGAATCCTCCCGAAGATGTGGACTTGTTGGCGTTGGCTTCGGCTGTTGCTACCGTCGGCTTCGGCAAGGGCTCGCACCTGGATGTATTGTCCATGGGATCGGCCTTGGTTTACGCTGCTCATCCGGCGGCACTGTCTGTTGTCTCGGGCGACGTATTTAAGGAAGAGGCTAGCGAAGATAGGCGAGAGACCAACTCGTGAGGGACTCCTGGATCGATCTCGAGGGACAGGGAGAAACAAATCTAGGTGGAACGATGACAGGAAAGCAATCTCCGCTTTTAAGTAGGAAAGCAATCAAGCTGCACTAATTAAATCATTGCCTTCCCGTGGACTCAACTTCTTCATTTGCCTATTTTTCTTGGCGTTATTCCTTCCTTTCTTGTCTTTCTAATTGTAGAAAATCAATTCATAAGCCAACACATACACGGCTTTAGCCCAGTTGGTTGTGCACGTTGAGATGAAACGACAGGTCATGAGTTCGATCCCCATGAAAATCACCTAATTTTTGCTGCGCTCCTCTACAATCTCGGCCCATATGCAAGGGCAAAGTCGCTGCTCACAATCTCGGCCCATGTGGGGCAAAGCCCATGACAGATAGAAAAACGTAATTTGTCAAATCTACATCGATGGCAACATTAGTACCACCTCACGTATATGTTTTAAATTCAAACTGAAAACGTAAAATTCACAGGAAGAAAGCGTATTGTGATGGTGAACCCGACAAAGTCAATCCGTGCTTTATTATTAGGGAAAGATTTAACTTATTTTGCACGGCAAATGGTCATCCCATTCTGTTATCTCCTTTTCTATTTTCTCCTGCATAAAAATTAGAAAACTAGTCGAACAACAAAACAAAAGAAGTCGACCAAAAGCAAGGTTTACCTTTTTTTGCAGGGGAAAAACAAGTTGTATTACTCAAGCATGGATGAGCTAGTTCATCCCTACATAAAGTAGGGATGTTTAGAGCAACTCCAATGCGGCGACTCATTTTGTCTGCCGCGCGTCTTTTTGGGTCGGCGCAGACAGAAAAGTCGGCCCGACGCGTCGACCCAAACGGACGCGCGTCCGCTTTTTGTCCGCTTGCCGACCCATTTCTGGCTCATTTTTTAGCCAGATTTGCGTCGGCGCGGACACGCGACGGACGCGCAAGCGCCCGCCTTCTCCTCCCCCCTGGCCCGCTGGCCGGTGGCACATTGGCCATCCTTTCCCATTCCGACAAGCCCTCGCCAGCCTCCTTCGTCGTCGCCGCCGCCGCCCACACCGTCCATTTCTACGGTGGCTCTGCGAGCTACCAACGCCACAACATCCCCTCTGCAACGCCGCCACCTCCCACGTCGCCCGCCACCGCCGTCTTGCCGCCGGGGAACCGAAAGCTTCCCACCCCCGCTCGCCCGACACAGCCACGACCGCGACCAAGAAGCCGCCTCGCCTCGCCGCCCCGTCCAGATCCTCACCAGCACACTCGTCAGACGCCGCCAGGGCAACTAGCTGGTCCGAGGGCGGCGCGACTCCCTTCGCCGGCCGTCTCCTTCGTCGACGGCCGCAAGCTGTTCGACAGTTTGCCAAGGTACAAAATGGACTTCGCCGATGAGTTCTTTTTTCACAATTTCCTTTGCGATTCCGATGATTTCTCGTCCGATGATGAGGAGGAGATCTTGGCTGCTGTGTTGGTGTTGGGGGACGTAGTATTTCAAAAAATTCCTATGATCACGCAAGATCTATCTAGGAGAAGCATAGCAACGAGCGGGGAGAGTGTGTCCACGTACCCTCATAGACCGAAAGCGGAAGAGTTTAGTAATGCGGTTGATGTAGTTGAATGTCTTCGCGATCCAACCGATCCAAGTACCGAACGTATGGCACCTCCATGTTCAGCACACGTTCAACACGATGACGTCCCTCGAGCTCTTGATCCAGTTGAGGACAAGGGAGAGTTCCGTCAGCACGACAGTGTGGCAACGGTGATGATGAAGTTACCGGCACAGGGCTTCGCCTAAGCAATATGACGATATGACCGAGGTGTTAACTGTGGAGGGGGGCGCCGCACACGGCTAGGAACAATTGATGTGCGTTCTAGGGGTGCCCTCCCCACGTATATAAAGGAGGGAGAGGGGGAAGGCAGCCTAGGGCGCGCCCAAGTAGGAGGAATCCTACTTGGGCCCCTAGTCCAATTCGCCCCCCTTACCATATTTGGACAAGGGGGAAAGGAAGGAGGGGGGAGGGGAAGGAAGTAGGAGTCCTATTTCATACTTCCTTTTCCTCCTCTCCTTTCCTTTTCTCCCCATGTGGCTTGCCCTATGGGGGGTGCACCAGCCCCTTGTGGGCTGGTGTGTTTCCTTACTTGGCCTATTAAGCCCATATGTTTGCCGGGGTTTGCCCGGAACCACTTCCGGTGACCCGGTATCACCCGAAACACTTCCGGTGTCCAAATAACATCGTCCTATATATGAATCTTTACCTCTCGACCATTTCGAGACTCTTCGTCGTGTCCGTGATCTCATCCGGGACTCCGAACAAACTTCGGTCATCAAATCACATAACTCATAATACAAATCGTCATCGAACGTTAAGCGTGCGGACCCTACGGGTTCGAGAACTATGTAGACATGACCGAGACACATCTCCGGTCAATAACCAATAGCGGAACCCGGATGCTCATATTGGCTCCTACATATTCTACGAAGATTTTTATCGGTCAAACCGCATAACAGCATACGTCATTCCCTTTGTCATCGGTATGTTACTTGCCCGAGATTCGATCGTCGGTATCAGCATACCTAGTTTAATCTCGTTACCGGCAAGTCTCTTTACCCGTTCCGTAATGCATCATCCCGCAACTAACTCATTAGTCACATTGCTTGCAAGGCTTATAGTGATGAGCATTACCGAGAGGGCCCAGAGATACCTCTCCGATACACGGAGTGACAAATCCTAATCTCGATCTATGCCAACTCAACAAACACCATCGGAGACACCTGTAGAGCATCTTTATATCACCCAGTTACGTTGTGACGTTTGATAGCACACAAAGTGTTCCTCCGGTATTCGGGAGTTGCATAATCTCATAGTCAGAGGAATATGTATAAGTCATGAAGAAAACAATAGCAATAAAACTATACGATCATTATGCTAAGCTAACGGATGGGTCTTGTCCATCACATCATTCTCCTAATGATGTGATCCCTTTCATCAAATGACAACATATGTCTATGGTCAGGAAACTTAACCATCTTTGATTAATGAGCTAGTCTGGTACAGGCATACTAGGGACACTTTTTTTATCTATGTATTCACACATGTATCAAGTTTCTGGTTAATACAATTCAGCATGAATAATAAACATTTATCATGATATAAGGAAATATAAATAACAACTTTATTATTGCCTCTAGGGCATATTTCCTTCAGTCTCCCACTTGCACTAGAGTCAATAATCTAGTTCACATCGCCATGTGATTTAACACCAATAGTTCACATCACCATGTGATTAGTTCACATCGCCATGTGACTAATACCAAAAGGGTTTTACTAGAGTCAATAATCTAGTTCACATCGCTATGTGATTAAAACCCAAAGAGTACTAAGGTATGATCATGTTTTGCTTGTGAGAGAAGCTTAGTCAATGGGTCTGTCATATTCAGAGCCGTGTGTATTTTGCAAATTTTCTATGTCTACAATGCTCTGCATGGAGCTACTCTAGCTAATTGCTCCCACTTTCAATATGTATCCAGATTGAGACTCAGAGTCATCCGGATCGGTGTAAAAGCTTGCATCGACGTAAATCTTTATGGCGAACTCTTTATCACCTCCATACCCGAGAAATATCTCCTTAGTCTTCTAAGGATAATTTTGACCGTTGTCAAGTGATCCACTCCTGGATCAATATCGTACCTGTTGGGGATATTACTACTAGTGTAAACCAGCCAATTAAGCCGGATTATCCCTATTGTTGGAAATATGCCCTAGAGGCAATAATAAAATGGTTATTATTATATTTCCTTGTTCATGATAATTGTCTATTGTTCATGCTTTACTTGTGTTATCCGGAAATTGTAATACATGTGTGAATACATAGACCATAACATGTCCCTAGTGAGCCTCTAGTTGACTACCTCGTTGATCAACAGATGGTTACGGTTTCCTGACCATGGACATTGGATGTCATTGATAACGGGATCACATCATTAGGAGAATGATGTGATGGACAAGACCCAATCCTAAGCATAGCACTAGATCGTGTAGTTCGTTTGCTAAAGCTTTTCTAATGTCAAGTATCATTTCCTTAGACCATGAGATCGTGCAACTCCCAGATACCGTAGGAATGCTTTGGGTGTACCAAACGTCACAACGTAACTGGGTGGCTATAAAGGTGCACTACAGGTATCTCCGAAAGTGTCTGTTGGGTTGGCTCGGATCGAGACTGGGATTTGTCACTCCGTATGACGGAGAGGTATCTCTGGGCCCACTCGGTGTTGCATCATCATAATGAGCTCAATGTGACTAAGTAGTTAGTCACGGGATCATGCATTACGGAATGAGTAAAGTGACTTGCCGGTAACGAGATTGAACGAGGTATTGGGATACCGACGATCGAATCTCGGGCAAGTAAAGTACCGATTGACAAAGGGAATTGTATACGGGATTGCTTGAATCCTCGACATCGTGGTTCATCCGATGAGATCATCGTGGAACATGTGGGAGCCAACATGGGTATCCAGGTCTTGCTGTTGGTTATTGGCTAGAGAGGTGTCTCGGTCATGTCTGCATGATTCCCGAACCCGTAGGGTCTACACACTTAAGGTTCGATGACGCTAGGGTTATAAGGAAGGTTTGTATGTGATTACCGAATGTTGTTCGGAGTCCCGGATGAGATCCCGGACGTCATGAGGAGTTCCGGAATGGTCCGGAGGTAAAGATTTATATATGGGAAGTCACCATACGGTCACCGGAAATATTCGGGGGTATACCGGTATTGTACCGGGACCACCGGAGGGGTTCCGGGGATCCACCGGGAGGGTCCACCTGCCCCGGAGGGCCTTATGGGCTGTAGGTGGAAGGGAACCATCCCTTAGTGGGCTGGGCGCCAACCCCCTAGGGCCCATGCGCCTAGGGTTTGGGGGGAACCCTAAAGGGGGGCACCCCCCTTGCTTGGGGGGCAAGCCCCCTCCCCCCTTGGCCGCCGCCCCCCTCTAGATCTCATCTAGAGGGGCCGGTCCCCCTTCCCCCTTCTCCCTATAAATAGAGGGGTGAGGGGAGGGCTGCAGCACCACATCCAAGGCGCAGCCCCTCCCCTCCCCAACACCTCTCCTCCTCCGCATGTGCTTGGCGAAGCCCTGCCAGAGAACTGTCACTCCACCACCACCACGCCATCGTGCTGCTGTTGGAGCCTTCTTCCTCAACCTCTCCCTCCTCCTTGCTGGATCAAGGCGTGGGAGACGTCACCGCTCCGTACGTGTGTTGAACGCGGAGGTGTCGTCCGTTCGGCGCTTGGATCATCGGTGATTTGGATCACGTCGAGTACGACTCCATCAACCCCGTTCTCTTGAACGCTTCCGCTCACGGTCTACAAGGGTATGTAGATGCACTCCTCCCCTCTCGTTGCTAGTAAACTCCATAGATTGATCTTGGTGATGCGTAGAAAATTTTAATTTCTGCTACGATCCCCAACACCAATATGGATTGTTTGTACTTAAAGCCCATGAAGACAAGGAATAAAGCGGTTTACTACAGAGACTCGAAGGCCCAAGGCCCAAAGATAGATTAAGGCCTGTAGCTATAAACCGGCATGTAGTTCATGATGTGTATTGTAAGGTATGACAAAGTAGAGACCAAGCCGGTATGTGTATAAACCGGCATCGGGATTCTGTAAGCCGGCGGGCGTCGACCTGTGTATATAAAGGCACGACCCGGCGGCGGGTCAGGGAAAAGAAACAACAGCTCGAGATCTAGGTAAAGCGATTCCGCTCCCTGATCCTCGAGACCACAGCAATACCATCACAACTGGACGTAGGCTTTTACTTTCACCGCAAGGGGCCGAACCAGTATAAACTCTCGTGTCTTTTGTCCGGTTTAACCCCTTTAAGCTAACCCGTTGCGATGGCTCCACGACTAAGTCCTTTCGCTAGGACATCTGCCGTGACAAACCCACAACAGTTGGCGCCCACCGTGGGGCTATCGCGCGATGGTTTCGAGTTCTTGAAGGGCAATTTCGAAGGGCTCAAGGGATACGCCGTGGGCCGGATGACCAAGAGTCGTCGCGGCAAGCTCTACATCGACGACGCAGGCTGGGGCCCCGAGGCCGGCTCAATCGAGTACGGGTACTGGGTCCCCAATGGAGTAACTCACGTCTTCATCGGCAAGATTGGCGAACCGGGCCCTGAGCCGGACATCTGCATCGACCTCGTTGAGACGGCTCAGCGTGCAAGCCCTGCCCGGATTCAGCCCGCCGTGAAGCGTGCGTTCGTAGGATTCATCAATGGTGCAAACTTGAACCGGCATCAGATAGCGAGACCGTCGTCTACTCAGATGGCGAGTCGTCCACCAGGGAGACCGAGTCACTGTATCAACTGCAAGATGGCGAGTTTGGGGGCTATTCCGATGGCGACAGTATTCCGGACCCCTTTGAACCGGCGAACCGGGTTGCGATCTTCATGGCTGGAACTCAGCCCACGTTGCAATCTTCATCCGCGGCAGCAGTAGTTTTAGGATCGGCAACTGGGGTGGGAGGCCCCGCGCGCCGGCCGGCCCAAATCTTGTCCGGATTATTAGACGCCTGGACGACCTTACTGGCCACACAAGTTACCGCCGACACCCAAGATCAGCATAATGCGGAGGTGGCCAAGCTGCAGGATCAGATAACTCAAGCTAAGGAGGACTTAGCGGCTGAAGAAACCAGGATGGCTGAGGAACGGGCCGCTTTAGAGACACAAGCACAGCGGATTCAGGCGGAAAATTATCGACTCCTGTTGGATTAGAACGCTTCAAACGACGTGTTAAGGAGAAGGCATCGGTCATGACTACCACCGGTTTATGAGGCAATGAATCTCTTTAGCACGCCAGGAGCAGGAACCAGTAATCCGGCAGCGGTGAACCGGATCGAGACGCCTAGGACCGGAGCGCCAGATCAGCCACGGGTGTCGGACCCCCCTAGACGGACCAATAACCCGCTGCAAGATATACCGGCGCCGCCGGGTCACTTCTCCACCCCTTTGGATAACATGATTGCCGCCGCATCACGTTTAGCTGCTATTCCAATGGAGGGTGAATCCCCAGCGGCGGTTGAGATGCGGCGTGCTAGGGATCTTCTTCAGACAGCCATGATGCAGCAGCAGGCTTATTCATATAGCCGAGACAGAATTCATTCAACCCCATGTCCGAGCCGGAGTTATAGCAGGCAGATCGATGAACCGGCTGTGTCAAGCAGTGTGCGGAACAGAGACGCTCCTCGAGGACCTAATCCAGCACAGGACCTTCAGCTCACTCCGGTTTGTCCGGTGGCCTCCGTAGAGCAAGGCCTTACTTTCAGCTCTTGGGGTGTGCCCTGCCTCGTCCCGGCTTTGGGCAACGTACGGCTACCCAAAGATTTCAAGGGCCCTCGTAAGATACCTAATCACACCGCCGATGTGCCCCCCGAGTCATGGATTGAGAGTTATGAGATGGCTATGGAGATGCTCGATGTGGATGAAGCGGCCTGAGCGAAATATTTTGCTATGATGTTGGATGGAACAGCTCGCACGTGGTTGAAAAGCTTACCACCTAATTCCGTTGGGTCATGGGCTGAGTTAAAAGCCCGGTTTATAGCAAACTTCAAAGACACGTGCAAATAGCCTATGTCAATTGTGGACTTAGCCGCCCGCATCCAGGGTGAAGGCGAGTCAACAACCCGTTGGGTGCGCCGGGTTTCAGAGATCTTACATTCTTCGGATCGCATCAATGCCGACTCGGCGGTTATAACATTAGAGGGTAATTGTCGGTTCCAGCCTTTAAAGTTGAAGTTCGGATGGCTCAAGCGTCACTGCAATGACATGGGAACACTTATGGCTGCTCTGGTTAAGTATGCTGATTCTGATAGTACCAAGGACCCCGAGTCTGACAACGATAAGACAGGGAAGGGAAAGAAGAGAGGCAACGCCAAGGGGCAGACGCATTCCGTCGAACCATAATCCGACGGGCCACAATAATAATGGTAAGCGGAAATCTGATCATAATTCAGATTTTGTGGCTAACACCTACACACAGAGCAATGGTCAGCGTCGTAAAGGAAAGCCGCCCTCAAGAAGGGCAGAGCGCAGTCCTAATCCGGAATGCCTGAATTTCCTGTTGAACCAGCCTTGCCCGAAGCATTCATTGCAGGACAAACCGGCCACGCACCTCTGGAAGGATTGTTATATCATGCGAGAATTCAAAAATTTAGATTTCTTCCGGAATGATCATGGACCGTCCGGCGGTTCAGGGTCCGGGTCCTATGAGCCAGGTTATGGAGGAGGCAACTCTGGTTCAGGATTCCAAGGCAACCAGGGTGGACATGGCAATCAGGGCAATCAGAGCAACCAGGGTGGTTATAACCAACAGGGACAGCAGCAGCAACAGTCAGGATACCAAAGTCACCCAAAGCAGTTGAATAGTGGACAGTACCACATTTTCACCACCAGCTTATGCAAACGCGATCATAAGCTTCATAAACGAGCGGTGAACTCGGTTGAACTGGCAGTACCTCACTATTTGCGATGGTCTGAGCAGCCTATTGTCTGGAGCCGAGAGGATCACCCGCCCCGGATTGACAATCCGGTCATTTGGCATTGGTGGTGGCGCCTCAGGTTGGAGGTTACAAGTTCACTAAGGTACTCATGGATGGAGGCAGCAGTATCAACATCTTATATTATGACACCTTCCGTCGTATGGGGTTGACGGATAAGAATCTTAAACCGTCGAACACTGTTTTCCATGGTGTGGTACCTGGCAAATCAGCTTATCCGATTGGTAAAATAGTTGTGGACGTCGCGTTTGGAGATGAGTATGACTCAAGAACAGAGACATTGACTTTCGAAGTGGTGAAAATCCAAAGCCCGTATCATGCCCTGTTTGGACGGCCGACTTATGCTAAGTTCATGGCACGACCCTGTTATGTCTATCTGCAGCTTAAGATGTCGGGTCATAAAGGGACCATCACAGTACGTGGAAGCCGCAAGATTGCTTTGGAGTGTGAGGAAGGTGACGCGGCCTATGCTGAGTCGGTTTGTGCAACAGAGGAGTTGAAGTTTTATAAGGACAACATTGATCCGGCGGATATGACTTCTTTGAAGAAGCCAACCACAGAGCATGATCCGGCCTTGAAGTTTAAATCGGCTGATGAGACTAAGACGGTTGATTTTGTGCCTGGTGATTCATCCAAACAGTTCATCATCAGTGCAAATCTGGATCCGAAATAGGAAAGCGCGCTCATCGAGTTCATCCGTGAGAATCGGGATATCTTTGCATGGAAGCCTTCTGACATGCCAGGTGTACCGAGGGAACTCGCTGAGCACACCCTTAATACTGATCCCAAGTTTAAACCGGTCCGACAATTCCTTCGCCGGTTCAATGAAGAGAGGCAGAAGGCCATTGGTGAGGAGGTCGCCCGGCTCTTGGCGGCAGGGTTTATTGTTGAAGTTTTTCATCCGGAGTGGTTGGCTAATCCGGTGCTGGTGCTTAAGAAGAATGGCACCTGGCGTATGTGTGTGGAGTAGACGGACTTGAACAAAGCATGTCCAGCTGATCCTTTTGCCCTCCCCCGTATCAATCAAATCATTGATGCTACAGCAGGTTGTGAGCGTTTGAGTTTTCTGGATGCTTATTCAGGTTATCATCAGATCAAGATGGCAGTTAAGGACCAGGAGAAGACAACTTTTATAACTCCCTTTGGGGCCTTCTGCTATGTGTCTATGCCCTTTGGGCTCAAGAGTGCCCAGGCAACTTATCAGCATTGTGTTCAAAACTGTCTTCATAACCAGATTGGGTGCAACGTTCATGCTTATGTGGATGATATTGTGGTGAAGTCCAGGAAGGAGGAAACATTAATAGATGATTTAAAGGAGATCTTTGGTAACCTCCAGGTTTATAAGATGATGCTCAACCCGGCCAAGTGTGTTTTTGGTGTGCCAGCAGGCAAGCTTTTGGGTTTTCTGGTGTCTAACAGGGGCATTGAAGCTAATCCGGAGAAGATTAAGGCCATTACTTCACTGGCTAAACCGAAATGCATCAATGATGTTCAGCGACTAGCAGGCCGGATTGCAGCATTGAGCCGGTTTATAAGTCGTCTCGGGGAGAACGCCATCCCTTTACATCAAATGCTGAAGAAAACGGACAACTTTGTCTGGAGTGATGCGGCTAATGAAGCGTTTGAGGCTCTAAAGCGGCAGCTTGCCGAACCACCTGTTCTTGCTGCTCCCATTGACAAGGAACCATTGCTGTTATATGTGGCTGCTAATGCTCGGGCTGTCAGCGTGGCTATTGTGGTGGAGCGCAAGGAGGCAGGAAAGGAGTATCCGGTTCAACGGCCGGTTTATTATATCAGTGAGGTGCTCATTGAGGCAAAACAGAGATATCCACATTGGCAGAAGCTTGTATATGGGGTTTTTATGGCGAGCCGGAAGCTGAAGCAATACTTTCAGGGCCATCCCATTACTGTGATCAGCTCTGCTCCTTTGGGAGATATCATCCAGAACAGAGAAGCGACTGGCCGGGTTGCCAAGTGGGCTATTGAGCTTGGGCCTTTTGGATTAAAATATATGCCTCGCACGGCCATTAAGTCTCAAGCACTCGTGGATTTTATCAATGACTGAACGGAGTTGCAAGCGTTGGAGGATAGACCGGATAACACATACTGGACGATTCATTTTGACGGATCCAGGCAATTGGAGGGCTCGGGGGCTGGAGTGGTTCTTACTTCCCCTCGAGGTGACAAATTTTGTTATGTTCTCCGCTTGATGTTTCCTTGTACTAATAATGCAGCTAAGTACGAGGCCCTGCTCCATGGTCTTCGGATGGCTAAGGAGATAAATCTGAGCCGGGTTAAATGTTTTGGTGACTCAAACTTAGTGGTTCAACAAGTGTCTAGCACTTGGGATTCCAAGGACCCCCTCATGGCAGCGTTTCTTCGAGAGGTGGATATTATTGCAGGTCATTTTAAGGGTTATCAGGTTGATCATGTAGACCGGCGAAAGAATGAAGCGGCGGACGCTTTAAGCCGGCTGGGCTCCCAGCGTAAACCGGTGCCGCCCGATGTTTTTTTGATGTTTTGCATAACCCATCGGTCAAGCTACCCACGGAGGAGGACTTAGCTATTCCTGATCCGGAGGCTCAGTTGGTGGCGGCGCTTCATGTCACCCCGGATTGGACGATCCCGTATCTGGCGTATATGAACCGGGGTGAGTTACCAGAGGATGAAGTTCTGGCCAGGCAGATAATCCGGCGTTCCAAGTCCATGACTATTGTCAACGGCGAGCTACATCATTGCAGTGTTTCAGGGGTTTTTCAACGTTGTGTTTCTCCGGAAGAAGGTCGTGAAATTTGCGCGAAATACACGAAGGTGATTGTGGTCATCATGCCGATTCAAAGTCCCTGGTGGCTAAGGCTTTTCGTGACGGTTTCTATTGGCTGACAGCTCATGCTGATGCGGAGGACTTGGTCAAAAGGTGTGATGGCTGTCAGAAGTTTGCACGCCGAGCTCATGTTCCGGCTCAGGAGTTGAGGATGATTCCAATTACCTGGCCGTTTGCAACCTGGGGGCTTGACATTGTTGGACCCTTTAAGAGGTCTAAGGATAAGAAGACCCACCTCTTGGTGGCGGCTGATAAATTTACCAAGTGGGTGGAGGCAGAGCCAGTTAGCAAGTGTGATGCAGCCACGGCAGTTCAGTTTATGAAGAGGGTGATATTCCGTTTTGGTTTTCCACACAGCATTATAACAGACAATGGCACGAATTTGTCCAAGGGTGCTATGGAGGAGTTCTGTCAAAGAGAGCACATCCGTCTTGATGTGTCTTCAGTGGCCCACCCCCAGTCTAATGGCCAAGCGGAGAGAGCTAATCAGGAAATCTTGAAGGGGATCAAGCCCCGCCTTATGGTTCCTTTGCAAAGGACACCGGGTTGTTGGGTTGAAGAGTTGCCTTCCGTTTATGGAGCGGAAGCTGTCCTTCCAAGTGATATTCGTCATGACTCACCACGAGTGGCAGCTTATGTTGAAGCAGATAATGAAAGAGCGCGCCAGGATGCGTTGGACCTATTTCATGAGAAACGGGACGTAGCGGCGGCTCGCTCAGCGATTTATCAGCAAGACCTGCGGCGTTATCACAGTCGTCGAGTTAAAACCAGAGCTTTTCAAGAAGCCGATCTGGTGCTTCGGCTTATCCAAGATCAGACTGATATATACAAGTTATCCCCGCCTTGGGAAGGGCCCTTTGTGGTCAGCAAGAATCTGAACAACGGATCATATTACCTCATTGATGTTCGAGAGCATAAAGACTCACGTAAGTCAGAGGAGGAGACGATCCGGCCGTGGTACATAGCTCATCTGCGGCCTTACTACACCTGAGCCATCGGCTCCTATCATGTACATATTTTGACGATGTATATATTATGATCAATATAATAAACCGGAGCCCCAGTTAAAGCGGGGTATCTGCTGTTCTCATATCATGAGTGGTTACACGGAGGTTTCTGTTTGAAAAGCGACATCCAGTTTACCCTTTGATTCAGCTTCTGCAGCAGTCTGTCAATCTAAGTCACTTGGGGGCTTGGTCATATTTGAACCATAGCTACACCACTTGGCTGGCTCAAGGCCACGAAAGAAAGTCATTTGGGGGCTTGGTCATATTTGAACCATAGCTACACCTCTTGGCTAGCTCAAGGCCACGAAAGAAAAGTCACTTGGGGGCTTGGTTGTATTCAAACCATAGCTACACCACTTGGCTGGCTCAAAAGCCACGACAGTAAGTCACTGGGGGGCTTGATTGTGTACAAACCATAGCTACACCTTTTGGCTGGCGCAACGCCATTACATGGGGGCCAAAGAGTGTTGTCAAGAACAACTCAAACATAGGCACCCCGGGTTAACCTGCCTTCATTAAGTAAGTCACTCCGCCCAGGTAAGCCTGGTATGACCCGCCAACTTGACAAGTCAATCGCATACGACCCTGAAGTTGTCAATGATAGACCGGCGATTGGTTAAAGACGGAGGACCATCTTAAAAGGCTTTGTAAAACAGTTTAACTCAGTGGCCTGGTAGCCCATGAAAAGCCTCACATTTGGGCCTGGCAGCCCTTGAAAAGCCTCGACTACAAGTTTACCTCTGGTTTTTTATTGGTCAGTTTTTTTTGTTTCTCCCTTGTTAAAGTTTTGAGCTAAGCCGGCGTCCCATGGCCTGGCCTGATTATAAGTCAATCATATGAACTTGGTGGTTATCATAACCCGGCATCACTTATTATATACCAGCATAACATGGTTTGAGTTATCAATACTCAGTATTTGGGTCGTCACCCTTATTACAAGAATGTTGGTAAACCAACAAAGTGATTCAATATCACAGGTATGACATGTTTCATATTTCATTATTTAAATCTGTAGTTATCAACCTTGGTTATATATTGGGCATTATGACCCGTCCGGCGGTAAACCGCCAGGACAGTTTTTACTTTGTTTTATGCAGAAATAGGCCGGTATAAACCGATAAAGATCATCAGCAAATATAGCATGACGGATTAAAAATATTGTGTGCGACAAGTATGCACGATGGCATATCAGATCAGTTGTTCAAGCTAGCCTATTACAAGGCATTCTGATTGCCCAAAAGAATGATTGTTTTTCAAGGATAACAAAAGGAACAAATTAAACCGGCTTCCGGATTATGATTCTGCTTCAGGTTGATGTGAAGGTTGCGGATCTTCCTGCGCCGGTTCATCCTCCTTCTCTCCACCCAATGGCTGGAAGTTAATAGTTGTCCAATCAATCCCTGTTAAGGCTTGAAAGACAGCTTCGTCGTGTATAAGATCAGACGGTTCAACATCAGGAGCGTAAGTGTGCTTACGGATCGGCGGGATCAGATTTTCCACATCATAAGTTGGAGCACTTCTTCGCTTGCCACTGGCATCATATACATTCTGATAAATTGACAAGTTAGTATCTTCAGCCAACTTACTTGCTAGTGGTCGCATCTCTCTCGTGATAGCCCGGAGATCATCATTGCTGAATTCTGAACCGTCCTCTTTTTGGCCTGGATAACCATTACCAATGTCTTCCGGATCAAGGTCAGAGATCCAGGCCTTGGCGCGCGTCAGTGCAGTAAGGGCACCGGACCTAGCAGCGGATTTCTTCAATTCCACAATCCGGGCAGGCATCATAGACAATGTTTCCAGTGTTTCCTTGATTAGCGACGGTGGCGGATGGTTATTGGAAGCTGTGCAGATGGCCCGTTGCGCGCCGGTATAAAGCTGCTCTGCCAAAGTATAGATGGCCTTCAATTTTTTGCGCATATCTGTGCCAAGATGAGTAACACTGCTACCTGCAAAAGGATCAAGTTTTTATTAAACTGGAAGTTTTTATAGCTGGTGTGATTACGGATTGGTGAAGAGGTTGTTACCAAAGATGGCAGAGGTCATAGCATCAATCTGCCGCTTCAGGCCGCTCAGTTCCTCTGTGGCCGGTTTAAGGGCGTTTTCTGCATCTTCTGCCCTCTTTAACAAGGTGGCTTTTTCAGTTTCCCAATCTGCCAGTTCGCCTTTGAAGGATTCCTTCAGCTGCTCCATGGTTGTTAAAGCAGTGGTCAGCGTGCTCTTGACTTTGCAAGTTTCATCTTGCTGAGATTTAATGTTCCCTTGGAGATCAGTGATTTGGGAGTCTTTTTTGGACAACTCAGTCTGCAACATACAGATAATAAATTACAACATTTAAAATCTCAAGCACATAACAAGTTATCTACTTGACACTTGGGGGCTAATGCGGATTGCTTCTTATCAGCTATTCATTTAAAGTCTCAAGAACATAACAAGTTATCTACTTGACACTTGGGGGCTAATGCGTATTCATTCAGATTCAGATGGATTGTCATCATTGTAAGTAGTGAGATTAATAGGATGCACCGTTTCATTCTAAAAAGATATAAGCCGGTTCATGGGGATTACACCGGCAAAATGCAAATAACGATTCAAGACCCGGTGCAAACCAAGGTTATGAACCGGCCCTTGGGGGCTACTGGAGTTGATACATTAGACCAGTTCTAACAAAAGTACTATTGGAATATTTATGCAAAGGGAAAGTGACATGTACCTCATACTGCTCCTTCATCAGGCCTACTAAACCGGCTTCAAAGTCGCGGCTCGTATACAGGCGGTTTAAAAAACCAGAATGGAGATCTTGAGCACTGAGGTTGGTATAGCTGGATAACTCGGATTTCCATTTCCCTTTGTCCATAGCAGAAATTTCTTCTTTGGCGTTATGCTTTGATAAAGCGACAGCACGACCAGGGGAGTTGAAACCAAGGCCAGTTACGACAACATCATCGTCCGTAGTTTTGGCAGGGCTTGGCGGTTTACTGGATGCTTTGGCCGGACTCGGCGGATCAACAGTGGGACTTAATGGATCAGCTGACTAGTTTGTTGGATTATCTTCTACCGGTTCAACTAGCGTGTCGGTTGCTTGAGGTTCCGGATTATCAACAGCAGTGTTAGCCTCCGGGTCAATAGCCTCTGGGATTTTCTCCGGCTTAGTGGCCGGTTCATGGTCGGTTGGCTTATTCAATCTAGCCTTCTTGCTTGGTCTGGCCTTGGCACTGAAAAAGAGCAGACACAAAGATCGATATGACAATATAATACAAGACCAAAAAAGTTAAGAGTACGTTATGCTTACCCAGGGATGGTTTTCAGAGGAGGAAGTTGTGTCGCTGACGACTCACCGGAGGATGAATGGGAAGTTCCCTGATAATTTGAGTCAGATGGATTAAGAGGATATCGGATGTAACCCGCCTTAGGGTAAAAGGTGTCAGGAGTATAAACAACCTCTTGGCGGCGTTTGCGAACCAGTGAATTTGGTAAACCGGAGGAGGTCACCACTAGGCCGCTATGTCGAGTTGTGCGGCGAGCTTCATGCTGCCGCATCTTTAAAAGAAAGTGTGGGTCCAAGTAAGAAAGAGGGCATGAAAATTTAACCTTCCGAATGGCTCGACGGATTCTTGGTGCTGGCACAGGATCAGAGTCAGAAGAAATAATAGTTACCTCATCAGCATGGCTGGCTTCCGCTTCATCCTGATAATGATCATTGTCAATAAGGTGTATAAAAAATGAACTGAGAGAGTCAAGTTCTAACTCTGAGTCCGGATTATCCAGAGCATCATCAATAATGGGCTCGGTGTAGGAGATATGCCCTAGAGGCAATAATAAATGATATTATTTATCTCCGAGTTCATATTATGTTTATGTTCCATGCTATAACTGCTGTGGTTCCCGAGCCCGTATATCCATAAAGGCTTTGGGGAGAACCCATATGCACGTGTGGAATAATAAACGATAAATTGTATTCCTAGTCGTGCCTCTAAGACTAGCTCAAGTGTTGCCTGATGATTATGTTTTCCCAATCATGGGCATGTCTATGCCAAGCAACTTTGAGGGCACAATGTCAGGAAGGACATTTGTGTTGAATCGACCCGAATTGATGTTATGCTATGAGATACATTCGTCACAAGTTAATGGTTTATAACACAGAGATAGTTAATGTTTGCATAATTCCTTAGACCATGAGAGTATCGAGTTTCTTCATGCTTGCTTCATGAACTTTGGGATTTGTTAAACGTCATCCGTAACTGGACGGCTATTACGGCGGCTTACGGGTTCATGGGAAAGTGTTAAGTAACTTGATAGCTCGAGATTGGGATTTGCTCCTCCGACGATGGAGAGATATACTCGGGCCCTCTTGGTGTTACGGTATCCATCATCGTCTGGCCAGACACTTTGTGATTTGATCACGGGGATGCCGGAACACAATAACGAGAAAAGAGAACAATACCGGTAACGAGGTAACTAGCATAGTGGACAAGTTGTTGATCCACGGGAATGCCAACATGTCTCACCTCGGGTATTTGTAACATATCGCGAAGCAATAGGAATAGCTCACTGCAACTGGAGGTTCACTCGAATATTCATTCGTGTGGGTATAGGGGTCAATATGGGTGTCCACGGCTCCGATGTTGATCATTGATCGGAAGGGGTTCCAGGTCATGTCTATACTTCACCGAACCTATAGGGTCACACGCTTAAGGGTCATCTATTTGCTGAATACTAGACAAGGAGTCTGAGAGAAAATCACCGAAAAAGTTTCGGACACCGAAAAGTTTCGGACAGCGGAAAAGTTCCGCAGAGAGAGGTCACCGGATGAGTTTCGGTGAAACCGAAAAAGTTGTTTCGGGGTATGCCATTAAGTCAAAATGGTTTCTGCACATGCCTGATAATTCTTGGAGGGTGCCAGAATCATTCTGGAAACTTTTTGGAATTTTCAGAAATAAAAACCGAAAATGTTTCGGAGCTGCCGGTACCGCTTTGGCTGTTTTTCGCAGATGAAATTCACTAATATGAAATTGTTTCAGAACGAATCCAAAATCATTTTAGTGGGTACTGGAATTATTCTAAGACCCACAGAAATATTTTCGGATTTAGTGGACGCGAAAAATTGTCTTCATGAATAGTGAAAACGCATTCTTGTTTGCTTTTCGCAGATGAAAATCACTAAACCGAAATTGTTTCGGAACGCGTTGAAAATTATTTTAGTGGGTACTGGAAATGTTCTGAGCCCACATAAATATTTTCAGTTCGAACGGACACTGAAAAATGTCGTCATGAATAGTGAAAGTGCTTTTTGCTTGGCTTCTTGGAGAAGCCACCTTGAGGGCCTTCTTGGTATTTCCCCCCTTGGCTTCTTGGAGAAGCCACCCTTGGGCTTGGCCTATAAATAGGGGTGGAGGGGGCTGCCTAAAGGATCATCCCTTCTCACATACAAGTGCCATGCATGATCTGGCTTCTCTCTCCCTCCCAGCGAAATAGTTTCATAGAGCCGAAAGGCTGTCTGGGTTCCGGTGGGAACTAGTTCTGGACGGCGAAGCCCTGCCGGATAGATGACACCGTATGTGTGCAACTCTGTAGAGAGATCGTAGTTTCGGTCTTAGTTCATGAGTGCCTCCCGAAGGGCTGTCCGTGTGACCGTCCGAGTTTCGAAGGTCCTCCCGAAGGGCTGTCCGAGTGACCGTTCGAGTTTTGAAGGTCCTCCCGAAGGGCTGTCCGCGACACCGTCCGGGGGACTGTTCGACCGCCTCCCGGAGGGCTGTCTGAGGAGCAGATGAGGGTATACATCCTCGCGGTTGGGAGGTTGTAAATCCTAGCTGCGGGGATCTGCACCGACGATCGTCATCGACTCTACTTCCCGCTGCGCTACGAGTCGGTAACGAAAAAGATCAAACCTTGTATGCAGTCTCCATAGTGGTCCTGGGCTGGTGCGTAGGTCAGAAAATTTTTGTTTTCTGCTGCGTTACCCTACAGTGGCATCATGAGCCGTGCTATGCGTAGATGCAGGTTGCGATCTAGAATACATAGAGATGTATGGGTATTGCATAATATAATTAGGTAGTAGATGAGATCTATTGCTGAAAATTATTTATGCGGGTGACAGATGAAATCTGTTACCCGATGTTCTTGTTGCTTCCCTAGAATTTGCGTTTGCTCAATCTCGAGACAGCATGGTGGAATTTGACAAAGTTCTGGCAATCCGTGATCCTGATTGATCATGGAAGTGCTATCAGTTCTTTGGGTTCTGCCGTAGTCAAAAGAAAGATGAAATTCGCAGACGACAGGGCAATGCAGATATGATCTGCACGGGGGTCATGCGTATGACGAAGTTTAGTATGGGGTTCGAGATTTTATTGTCTCGTGCTTCATACACCCTGCAAAGTTAATCTAGCGACAAGAACTATCATACTTGATGATGAACGTTGGTCGCTGCGGTTTAAGTCAAAACCTTAGAAGCCACGTAAAATAAATTTTGCATAAACCGATTAGAGGCGTCTAACTTGGTTTTGCAGGATGTGCATGTGATGTGGTATAGTAGTGCTCATACTAATTCGATTATGTATGAGATGACTATATGATGTAATTTGATTAACATGACCTGCGTGTCATGATTCGGCATGATGGATGGAGCCATATGATTGCACTTTAATGACCTGCGTGTCAACCTTAAGTAATGCATTAATTTTATACGCTATGGAGATAGCAATATTATCTGGTGCATCGACAAGGTGGTGGCAATCTTCGCGAAGGTGAACACCAACACGAATGCCGAAGACGAAGAAATGAAATACTTCTCCGTCAGAAAGGGCTATACCATATCATGCTATTATGAATTGCCTGAGATGTTTATCCCTTATGATGCACCCTTCTTGATTGCGCGGTAGTCGCTTTTTATTAGGGTGATCTCTCACAAAAATACCAAGTAGTTAGTGTTCTCCCAAGTGTAGCACCGTCACGGCACCTATCTTTTCGGGGTGCGCCGTGTCACACGGGTACGAACGATTAGAGAAGTGTGAGGTGGGTGAGTTGAGACCTCGCAGCGAGATCACTTGGTTGTCTTGACGTTCAGGCATGACCGTCATGAGCTCGGAACACACGCATCGAAAGATGAACAAGAGTCACATAGAGATGTGATTGGCAAGTTGGCCTACCGGTTGAGATTTTTCGTCATCAGTGGTGTTACACCAATGGCGAACAATTGAAATGTGGGTCTTGTATCACTCACAATCAATTTTGAGAGATATTGATTTGAGTGGGAGCGCACTGTTGAATTAACATGTTTAATTCTCAATGCAATTAATTTTGAACACTGTCAAAGTGTGGTTTGCATAATAGTTGTAGAATAATGGCTCGCATTTCCACCTTCCCTATTAAAATTGAATAGCTGTTAAATATCTGGTTAAAACTTTACGATTGGTACGTAATATGAGGATTGTCCTCAAAAGTGCCGAGAAGGACTTTGTCCTATCGCATGCTTTCCGTATCCTCCCGCTAATGCTATGGATCATGTGACTCTCGTCCTTCGATCCAAAAGCTAGAATTCTGTTACGGTCAAGTGGAATATGTTTGCTTCCATGAAACCCAAACTTCGAAAGTTGGGATAGTTATATGATATTCATGGAACTGAAAATTATTTTCAGATACAAACAAAGCAATGTTTGTTTGCAAGTATTAGTAAAAGTGTTTACTATGCATTTGACTGTTGGGAAAGGGATCCAGAAGAACGCCTGTCATATAATGAAAGGTGAATAAAACAACAACTTAAAGAGAAAGGAAGTCTCCAAAGGGTGTTAGTATGACTTACACGCCTAGGAAGTCCGGGGCTAATGCCACTCTTAAGTTGGGTGCTTCTTCTAAGAGTAGGAGAAATACTAAAAGTTAAACTGTTAGAAGTATAAAGGCAAAAGGAAAGAAGACTGGAATATCCAGCTCATGTATGAATGTCATACAAGTTTTTGATGTATAGAAGGCTGGTCAAAGATATAGTTCTTGCGAATTATGGTTAAACATGTTAATCACTAATTCTTGGGTATTGTGAGTTCATCACAAAAATGCCCGCTCGATTGCATTCTGTTGCAACTTGATGTAAGAACTACTATGGCCTGAAAGACTAGCTAGAAATGAGGTTAAGGTATACACAGGGAACATAGTAAATGTTACTATACCTTCCATCGGTGTATTGCCATCTGTATTTATTTTCATAATTCATTTAGAGTTTTACAAACTCTATCCCATTGCATAAGATATCTTGCAAGAAGGTTGTTCATAAGAGAACTTCTTATGTTCGATGTTATGAATAACACAAGGGCCATACTTTCATTATGAATGAGATGTATGTTATGAATATTGATAATAATACAATACCTCTGGGTTTACTTTCATAATTCATTTTAGAGTTTCATAAACTCTAGCCCATTGCACAATGTTTGTTGCAAAAGAGTTGTTCATAAAAACAACAATTGTTGTTAAGTATTATGAATAACATGAAGGGCCATGCTTCCATCCAAGATGGATGTATGTTATGAATATTGATGGTAATATAATACATCCATAACACTGACACTAAATGTCGCAAGACTATGAGAATACCACACATGTGTGGCACTGTATTTGGTCACATTGGAGAAACCCGCATGGAAAAATTCCATTATGATGGATTTTGAAGTCTTTTGATTTTGAATCATCTGACACTTGCAACTTTTCTCCGAAAAGTGAAGTGACTGAAATACCGTTCACAGGCCATAAGGAACGAGCAACAAACTTATTGGTGATCATACATTTTGATGTGTGTAGTTCAATAAATGTTGTTGCAAGTAGTGGATTTATATATCTTCAGAAATGACTCAAGTAGATATATGGATATTTGCTTGATGAGACGTAAGTCTGGATCTTTTGAAATCATTCGAAAGGTTCTCAAAAATGAAGTAGAAGTTATTGTAAGAAGAAAATTATGTTTCTGCAATTTGATTGCACGAAGGAATATTTGAGTTACATGTTTAGCGAATGTCTGATGAGTTGTGAAAGGGGTTTCATAACTTGCACCTCCCGGAACACCACTGCAAGTGAAAAGTCCGTGGAGATGTAATCTAACCATTTATGACATGGTAAGGTCAAAGATGACATAATAAATTTGCCATTATCCTTTTTAAAGTGATGCTTTAGAGACTGCGGCTTTTACACTGAAAAGAGCTACATCGGGTCTGTTGAAATGAAGCCATGGTATGGTACGCCCAACCATGTTATATCTTTTCTTAACATTTGGAATATGGGGCTTGTGTAAAAGGTTACAAACCTATTCCAAATCAGACAAGTGCTACTTTGTAGGTTATACCAAAATGTTGGGTATTCCTTCCTCACTATACCGAGGCAAATAGTTTTGCCGCGAAACGGTGTGCTTTTAAAGAGAATGGTACTTTCAAAAAGGTGAGTGGGAGAATAGTGCAACTCGACGAGATAAACAGTATCTTCGTCATCAGATCAAAGGAAAGAGACCTTGGAAGTAATTCCAGAGTTTCCTACTGCGACTGATACAGAAGTCTCTACAATAAAATGTATGAACTTCGGTCGAACTTGGAGCTGAACCACGTAGGCAAGGCTCGTGCAAACCTCTCAGGTGCGCAAATGAGATATTGTTGTTAGACAACATTATACCTACGATACACAAGGAAGCGTTGATGGGCCCTGACTCCAGAATTGGCTAAATGCCAATACAACCCGAGTTAGTTTCCATATAAGTGATTCAAGATTAAAACCTTGATACACCTTTCGGAAGACTTAGAGTCTAACGAATATTTATGGAACTTAAAACTAATACGGATAAAAATGTTTTATCCATAAAGCTCGACTTGTTGAAATAACAAGTTCAAGAGTTGACTACGATGAGGTTGTTTTCATCGTAGCGATGCTTAAAGTCGGTTCGGGTTGAACTAGCAATTAATACATATTTCAATCATGAGATATGAAACATGGATGACAATAGGATTTCCATCTGATGGAAATGAAACCAAGGACTTGCATGTGTTACAGTCCAAGGCATTTTGTCTATCCAGGGGATGCTAGTAAGGGTGCAAACTTTAGAGTTCCAGCGATGGACAGAAGAGAGCAAAATGGAGTTGGAATCTTCGTGCTTTGATGAAATGGTCAAAGGGGTTTGACTTCATCAATGGGTAACGAAGATGCTTGTAATTCAAGAAAGTAAGTGGGAGCGTAATAATATTTCTAAAAACCTTATGTGCTTGTCACATTGGTAATTGGAAATAAATTTCTTGACACGAATTAGGACTTCATTTGAAAATAGTTTTTCGATGAAGTGCTTAGGCTAAATAGCCTCAATACTAGACATGATGATCTATGGAGATAGATTTACCTAATGGGGCTAAGCAATGAATACATATTGACAAGATGCTAAAACCTTTTAGCATTTAAAACGCCAAGGAGTGATTCTTGCCAAAGTCACATGGAAAGAGTTTTTGCAAGACTCGGTGTCCCAAAACACTGATGAGTAAAATACATGATGGAGATTCCACACACTCTTGTGTTTGGATTAATCATGTATTCCATGGTATGTAAAACAACCAGATATGTCCGATACTCCCAAGGTGTTGCGAGTATGGATATCAAAGTGATCAAATTACTGATCATGGGACAACAGTGAAAGATGTCATTGAGTACTAGAGTAAGTACCGATGATATGTTTTCTCGCAAGCGGAGATCATGAAGAGTTCGTTGTAAAATGTTACATCGATACAGTCTTCATCTTTTCTCCATGCGATTTTCGATTTAAGTTAAGGGTTTTGTGTAATACACAATATGGTGGCACATTAGTTGGAAATTGTTCCAAACAAGTTACTGTGGCGAATTCTGTAACAGAGGCGAAGTATGTTGCCGCTTTAGAAGCAACAAAGACAAAGATGTTGAATCATATAGTTCATTCATGAACTTAGTATGGTTGCAAGAAGGCTTTGGTCAATGGACACTATTGCAGATAGTTGCTCCATAACTCAGTCTGAGGAATCAGGTTTCGACCAATGATTCACATATATACAAAGCCAAGTCCACACAAAATATGAATTTTGTGAAAGCATGAAAATGTGAGGATATGCAGAGATACACATGGAGCTGAAGTTGTCAGATCCGATGGACATCAGGCTATACCACATGCGAAGCATTTTTTACACCAGTATGCCATAGGTGTAAAGTGCATTAGCATTAACTAGATTATTGAGTCTAGTGCAAGTGGGAGTCTGTAGGAGATATGCCCAAGAGGCAATAATAAATGATATTATTTATCTCCGAGTTCATATTATGTTTATGTTCCATGCTATAACTGCTGTGGTTCCCGAGCCCGTATATCCATAAAGGCTCTGGGGAGAACCCATATGCACGTGTGGAATAATAAACGATAAATTGTATTCCTAGTCGTGCCTCTAATACTAGCTCAAGTGTTGCATGATGATTATGTTTTCCCAATCATGGGCATGTCTATGCCAAGCAACTTTGAGGGCACAATGTCAGGAAGGACATTTGTGTTGAATCGACCCGAATTGATGTTATGCTATGAGATACATTCGTCACAAGTTAATGGTTTATAACACAGAGATAGTTAATGTTTGCATAATTCCTTAGACCATGAGAGTATCGAGTTTCTTCATGCTTGCTTCATGAACTTTGGGGTTTGTTAAACGTCATCCGTAACTGGATGGCTATTACGGCGGCTTACGGGTTCATGGGAAAGTGTTAAGTAACTTGATAGCTCGAGATTGGGATTTGCTCCTCCGACGACGGAGAGATATACTCGGGCCCTCTCGGTGTTACGGTATCCATCATCGTCTGGCCAGACACTTTGTGATTTGATCACGGGGATGCCGGAACACAATAACGAGAAAAGAGAACAATACCGGTAACGAGGTAACTAGCATAGTGGACAAGTTGTTGATCCACGGGAATGCCAACATGTCTCACCTCGGGTATTTGTAACATATCACGAAGCAATAGGAATAGCTCACTGCAACTGGAGGTTCACTCGAATATTCATTCGTGTGGGTATAGGGGTCAATATGGGTGTCCACGGCTCCGATGTTGATCATTGATCGGAAGGGGTTCCGGGTCATGTCTATACTTCACTGAACCTATAGGGTCACACGCTTAAGGGTCATCTATCTGCTGAATACTAGACAAGGAGTCTGAGAGAAAATCACCGAAAAAGTTTCGGACACCGAAATGTTTCGGACAGCGGAAAAGTTCCGCACAAAGAGGTCACCGGATGAGTTTCGGTGAAACCGAAAAAGTTGTTTCGGGTATGCCATTAAGTCAAAATGGTTTCGGCACATGCCTGATAATTCTTGGAGGGTGCCAGAATCATTCTGGAAACTTTTTGGAATTTTCAGAAATAAAAACCAAAAATGTTTCGGAGCTGCCGGTACCGCTTTGGCTGTTTTTCGCAGATGAAATTCACTAATCTGAAATTGTTTCAGAACGAATCCAAAATCATTTTAGTGGGTACTGGAATTATTCTAAGACCCACAGAAATATTTTCAGATTTAGTGGACGCGAAAAATTGTCTTCATGAATAGTGAAAACGCATTCTTGTTTGCTTTTCGCAGATGAAAATCACTAAACCGAAATTGTTTCGGAACGCGTTGAAAATTATTTTAGTGGGTAATGGAAATGTTCTGAGCCCACATAAATATTTTCAGTTCGAACGGACGCTGAAAAATGTCGTCATGAATAGTGAAAGTGCTTTTTGCTTGGCTTCTTGGAGAAGCCACCTTGAGGGACTTTTTGGTATTTCCCCCCTTGGCTTCTTGGAGAAGCCACCCTTGGGCTTGGCCTATAAATAGGGGTGGAGGGGGCTGCCTAAAGGATCATCCCTTCTCACATACAAGTGCCATGCATGATCTGGCTTCTCTCTCCCTCCCAGCGAAATAGTTTCGTAGAGCCGAAAGGCTGTCTGGGTTCCAGTGGGAACTAGTTCTGGACGGCGAAGCCCTACCGGATAGATGACACCGTATGTGTGCAACTCTGTAGAGAGATCGTAGTTTCGGTCTTAGTTCATGAGTGCCTCCCGAAGGGCTGTCCGTGTGACCGTCCGAGTTTCGAAGGTCCTCCCGAAGGGCTGTCCGAGTGACCGTTCGAGTTTCGAAGGTCCTCCCGAAGGGCTGTCCGCGACACCGTCCGGGGGACTGTTCGACCGCCTCCCGGAGGGCTGTCTGAGGAGCATATGAGGGTATACATCCTCGCGGTTGGGAGGTTGGAAATCCTAGCTGCGGGGATCTGCACCGACGATCGTCATCGACTCTACTTCCCGCTGCGCTATGAGTCGGTAACGAAAAAGATCAAACCTTGTATGCAGTCTCCATAGTGGTCCTGGGCTGGTGCGTAGGTCGGAAATTTTTTGTTTTCTGCTGCGTTACCCTACACTCGGACGGTTCAATGTTCCTTCTTTTAGGCTTTTTTGAAGCCTTGGTCTTAAGCCGAGGATTTTTTTACCGGTTTATCTTGTGATTTTTTCTTCCAGAATGGATCATCGGCCTGTATAGACAAATAAAAAGTCATCAAAAGAGAAATTTAACAAAGAGTGGATAAAGGCAGAAATATGGTAGATTATACCTTTGGCGGTTTATTGGCAGCATAGAGAGGACTGAGCCCGGTTTTGCTGCATACATCTAATGGCTCTTTACGCATCTTTTTGACAGCTTCGGTGACTTCATCATCAGTCAGCTGGATATCAATATGGCGTTGCGGGTCTTTCAGATCCCCTGTGTATTCACACATTAAACCAGGCCGCCGGCTTAAAGGTAAAACGCTCCATGAAACCCAGCATCGGACAAAATCCACGCCTGTCAGCCCATTTGCAATGAAGGCTCTGAGCTTTGCCAGTTGAGGGGCATATTTTGCTCGCTCTTGGGCGGTCAACCGTTGAGGAAAGGGATGAGCTTGGGTAAGCCGGTGTGGACGATAACCCGGCAAAGGATTTTCATTGGCTGGGGCTGTGTTGCGGCAGTAGAACCAAGTCTGATTCCAGTCCTTAGGATAACTATGAAGCTTGGCATGAGGGAAATCAACATCTCTCCTCTTCTGAATTGTAACCCCGCCTAGTTCAGTATTGGGGCCATCCATAAACTCAGTACGGCGGTTTAGGTAAAAGAAATCCCGGAACAGATTAACAGTAGGTTCCTCTTGCAGGTACACTTCACAGAATACTTGCTAGTCACAAATATTGGATATGGAATTTGGGCCGAGATCTTGGGGATGGATTTGAAAATCGGCGAGCACGTCACGGAAGAATTTTGATCCGGGAGGAGTGAAGCCTCGGCTCAGGTGATCAGCAAATACAATAACTTCTCCTTCTTGGGGTTCAGGAGGAAATTCTGGACCGGGGACTCGCCAATGGATAGTGTCTTTATTTGCTAAAGTGCCCGTTGCAACACAACCAGCCAGTTGTGCTTCCGTAACCCGGGAAGGAACCCAATTACAGGAACAGAATGTTTGGCCATTTCTGGTGACAGGCTGGAGAAAAGCATGATATCCAGTTTAAAGTTCATGGTTACAACTTACAAAACCGGTGCAATGATGGAAGACGATGATATTTCAAGCATTTGGGTGTACTAAACCGGATTTCAGCATTTAAAGCAGATTGGCGGTTTAACAGAGGGCTAATGGTATATGATGAGTTATCAAAGTTTAAAGGATAAACCGCCCACAATGGTATAGAGGCTACAGATTTACAAAAAATTTCTAAGTATGGCGCAAACAGGTTTCACAGATCGATGGTATAAATTTAGATCTGCCGCAGTTCTAAAAAGAGGGAATAAGTTTAACCTAAAGCCGTGACAGCGGAAGAACACATATGCTTGGATGGGATCTTATGCAGGAAAGGGCACTTTCTGAGATTTAAAAGGGGTGCTGAACTACTATAGCTCGCCTTTGCTATTAGATTCGAATCAAACTATGTGATCTAGAAAAGAAAAAGACGAACAGTGAAGAACACCGGCGAACAGTGGAAACCCTAATGCAGATCTGACGTTCGAGAAGAGGAACACTTATTGGTGCTGCTGAACAGCGGAGGTGCGTCGCAGTTCTCTGATCGAAACAGGTTGATGCAGCGGCCTTGGTTGGTGCAGATGCGAAGGTTTACGGCGGCGGCGGAGTTCGGGCTCTGAGTCGTCGCGAGGAGGAAGAAGAGTCAAAGAGGCAAGGGAGGAAAATGGAAAGGACCCTCGGCCTTATTTATAAAGGTGAAGGGATAAGTGCCAGATGCGAGAATCGAGGAGCCTAAAGGCTGGATATGTGACAGTTGTCGCCTCGATTATTGGAGGCTCATTAATGAAGGTGAGGTATATACCATTTTAAATAACAGGTGACGTCAGGACGGTTTATCATGATACTGGATGGTGACGTCATGGCGGTTTACAAGATTTATGCGAAGACATGGAAGAAGGAAGTCTCTCAAGGTTTTGGAGATTGACATGAACCAGTTCAAATCAATCTGGGGCCTAATGTTGGGGATATTACTACTAGTGTAAATCGGCCAATTAAGCCGGATTATCCCTATATGGATTGTTTGTACTTAAAGCCCATGAAGACAAGGAATAAAGCGGTTTACTATAGAGACTCGAAGGCCCAAGGCCCAAAGATAGATTAAGGCCTGTAGCTATAAACCGCCATGTAGTTCATGACGTGTATTGTAAGGTATGACAAAGTAGAGACCGAGCCGGTATGTGTATAAACCGGCATCGGGATTCTGTAAGCCGGCGGGCGTCGACCTGTGTATATAAAGGCACGACCCGGCGGCGGGTCAGGGACAAGAAACAACAGCTCGAGATCTAGGTAAAGCGATTCCGCTCCCTGATCCTCGAGACCACAGCAATACCATCACAACTAGACGTAGGCTTTTACCTTCACCGCAAGGGGCCGAACCAGTATAAACTCTCGTGTCTTTTGTCCGGTTTAACCCCTTTAAGCTAACCTGTTGCGATGGCTCCACGACTAAGTCCTTTCGCTAGGACATCTGCCGTGACAAACCCACGACAGTACCCCCTTGCCAAACTCATGGCAAGGTACACAATAGGTTTGGTACATAGCATAGCATACTTTATAGAACCTATGGCTGAGGCCTAGGGAATGACTTTCATTTTCTTTCTATTTTCAACTGTGGTCGTGTTTTGAGTCTTACTCAACTTTACACGTCGCAATACAGGAAAGAATTCCTTCTTTGACTGTTCCATTTTGAACTACTTCAAAAAAAAATCAAGGTATGTACTCATTGAAAAATCTTATCAAGCGTCTTGATCTATCTCTATAGATCTTGATGCCCAATATGTAAGCAGCTTCATCGAGGTCTTTCTTTGAAAAACTCCTTTCAAACACTCCTTTATGCTTTCCAGAAAATTCCACATCATTTCCGATCAACAATATGTCATTCACATATACTTATCAGAAAGGTTGTAGTGCTCGCACTCACTTTATTGTAAATATAGGCTTCACCGCAAGTCTGTATAAAACTATATGCTTTGATCAACTCATCAAAGCATATATTCCAACTCCGAGATGCTTGTACCAGTCCATAGATGGATCGCTGGAGCTTGCACATTTTGTTAGCACCTTTAGGATTGAAAAAACCTTCTGGTTGTATCATATACAACTCTTCTTTAATAAATCCATTAAGGAATGTAGTTTTGATATCCATTTGCCAGATTTCATGAAATTTGGCAATTGCTAACATGATTCGGACAGACTTAAGCATCGCTACGAGTGAGAAAATCTCATCATAGTCAACACCTTGAACTTGTCGAAAAACCTTTTTGCAACAAGTCGAGCTTTGTAGATAGCAACACTACTATCAGCGTCCATCTGCCTCTTGAAGATCCATTTATTCTCAATGGCTTGCCGATCATCGGGCAAGTCAATCAAAGTCCACACTTTGTTCTTCATACATGGATCCCATCTCAGATTTCATGGCCTCAAGCCATGTTGCGGAATCTGGGCTCATCATCGCTTCCTCGTAGTTCATAGGTTCATCATGGTCTAGTAACATGACTTCCAGAACAAGATTACCGTACCACTCTGGTGTGGAACGTACTCTGGTTGACCTACGAGGTTCGGTAGTAACTTGATCTGAAGTTTCATGATCATCATCATTAGCTTCCTCACTAATTGGTGTAGGAATCATTGAAACTAATTTCTGTGATGAACTACTTTCCAATTCGGGAGAAAGTACAATTACCTCATCAAGTTCTACTTTCCTCCCACTCACTTCTTTCGAGAGAAACTCCTTCTCTAGAAAGGATCCATTCTTAGCAACGAATATCTTGCCTTCAGATTTGTGATAGAAGGTGTACCCAACAGTTTCCTTTGGGTATCCTATGAAGACGCATTTCTCCGATTTGGGTTCGAGCTTATTAGGTTGGAACTTTTTCACATAAGCATCATCACCCCAAACTTTAAGAAACGACAGCTTAGGTTTCTTGCCAAACCACAGTTCATATGGTGTCATCTCAACGGATTTAGATGGTGTCTTATTTAACGTGAATGCAGCTGTCTATAATGCATAACCCCAAAACAATAGTGGTAAATAGGTAAGAGACATCATAGATTGCACCATATCTAATAAAGTACGGTTATGACGTTCGGACACACCATTACACTATTGTGTTCCAGGTGGCGTGAGTTGCGAAGCTATTCCACATAGTTTCAATCAATACCAAACTCGTAACTCAAATATTCGTCTCAGCGATCAGATCATAGAAACTTTATTTTCTTGTTACGATGATCTTCCACTTCTCTCTGAAATTCTTTGAACTTTTCAAATGTTCCAGACTTATGTTTCATCAAGTAGATATACCCAAAAATCTGCTCAAATCATGTGTGAAGGTCAGAAAATAACGATACCTGCCGCGAGCCTCAACACTCATCGGAACGCATACATCAGTATGTATTATTTCCAACAAGTCAGTTGCTCGCTCCATTGTTCCGGAGAACGGAGTCTTAGTCATCTTGCCCATGAGGTATGGTTCGCAAGCATCAAGTGTTTCCAAAGGCCCATCAGCATGGAGTTTCTTCATGCGCTTTACACCAAGATGACCTAAACGGCAGTGCCACAAATAAGTTGCACTATCATTATTAACTTTGCATCTTTTGGCATCAATATTATTAATATGTGTATCACTACGATCGGGATTCAATAAACCATTTACATTTGGTGTATGACCATAGAAGGTTTTATTCATATAAATATAACAACAATTATTCTCTGACTTAAATGAATAACCGTATTGCAATAAACATGATCTAATCATATTAATGCTCAACGCAAACACCAAATAACATTTATTTTAGGTTCAACACTAATCCCGAAGGTAAAGGGAGTGTGCGATGGTGATCTTATCAACCTTGGAATCACTTCCAACACACATCGTCACCTCGCCCTCAACTAGTCTCTGTTCATTTTGTAACTCTTGTTTCAAGTTACTAATCATAGCAACTGAACCAGTATCAAATACACAGGGGTTACTATGAACACTAGTAAAGTACACATCAATAACATGTAAATCATATATACTTTTGTTCACTTTGCCATCCTTCTTATCCGCCAAATACTTGGGTCAGTACCGCTTCCAGTGACCAGTCCCTTTGTAGTAGAAGCACTCAGTCTCAGGCTTAGGTCTAGCTTTGGGCTTCTTCATGGGAGTGGCAACTTGCTTGCCATTCTTCTTGAAGTTCCCATTCTTTCCCTTGCCCTTTTACTTGAAACTAGTGGTCCTGTCAACCATCAACACTTGATGCTTTTCTTGATTTCTACCTTCGCCGATTTCAGCATCGCGAAGAGCTCGGGGAATCGTTTTCGTCATCCCTTGCATATTATAGTTCATCACGAAGTTTCAGTAACTTGGTGATAGTGACTAGAGAACTCTGTCAATCACTATCTCATCTGGAAGATTAACTCCCACTTGATTCAAGCGATTGTAGTACTCAGACATTCTGAGCACATGCTCATTGGTTGAGCTATTCTCCTCCATCTTGTAGGCAAAGTACTTGTCAGAGGTCTCATACCTCTCGACTCGGGCAGGAGTCTGAAATACCAATCTCAGCTCTTGGAACATCTCATATGCTCCGTGACATTTCAAAACATTTTTGAAGTCCCGGTTCTAAGCCGTAAAGCATGGTGCACTAAACTATCAAGTAGTCATCATACCGAGCTTGTCAAACGTTCATAACGTCTGCATCTGCTCCTGCAATAGTTCTGTCACCTAGCGGTGCATCAAGGACATAATTCTTCTGTGCAGCAATGAGGATAATCCTCAGATCACGGACCTAGTCCGCATCATTGCTACTATCAACTTTCAACTTAGTTTTCTCTAGGAACATATCATAAATAAAACGGGGAAGCTATACGCGAGCAATTGATCTACAACATAGATATGCAAATACTATCAGGACTAAGTTCATGATAAATTAAAGTTCAATTAATCATATTACTTAAGAACTCCCACTTAGATAGACATCCCTCTAGTCATCTAAATGATCACATGATCCATATCAACTAAACCATGTCCGATCATCACGTGAGATGGAGAAGTTTTCAATGGTGAACATCACTATGTTGATCATATCTACTATATGATTCACGCTCGACCTTTCGGTCTCAGTGTTCCGAGGCCATATCTGCATATGCTAGGCTCGTCAAGTTTAACCCGAGTATTCTGCGTGTGCAAAACTGGCTTGCACCCGTTGTATGTGAACGTAGAGCTTATCACACCCGATCATCACGTGGTGTCTCAGCACGAAGAATTGTCGCAACGGTGCATACTCATGGAGAACAGTTATACCTTGAAATTTTAGTGAGAGACCATCTTATAATGCTACCGTCGTACTAAGCAAAATAAGATGCATATAGGATAAACATCACATGCAATCAAATAAGTGATATGATATGGCCATCATCATCTTGTGCCTTTGATCTCCATCTCCAAAGCACCATTATGATCACCATCGTCACCGGCTTGACACCTTGATCTCCATCAAAGCATCGTTGTCGTCTCGCCAACTATTGCTTCTACGACTATCGCTACCGCTTAGTGATAAAGTAAAGCAATTACATGGCGATTGCATTTCATACAATAAAGCGACAACCATATGGCTCCTGCCAGTTGCCGATAACTCTTACAAAACATGATCATCTCATACAACAAATTATATATCATCACGTCTTGACCATATCACATCACAGTAGGCCCTGCAAAAACAAGTTAGATGTCCTCTACTTTGTTGTTGCAAGTTTTACGTGGCTGCTACAGGCTTATAGCAAGAACCGTTCTTACCTACGCATCAAAACCACAACAATTTTTCGTCAAATGTGATGTTTTAACCTTCAACAAGGACCGGGCGTAGTCACACTCGATTCAACTAAAGTTGGAGAAACAGACACCCACTAGGCACATGTGTGCGAAGCACGGCGGTAGAACCAGTCTCATGAACGCGGTCATGTAATGTCGGTATGGGCCGCTTCATCCAACAATACCGCCGAATCAAAGTATGACATGCTGGTAAGCAGTATGACTATTATTGCCCACAACTCTTTGTGTTCTACTCGTGCATATAACATCTACGCATAGACCTGGCTCGGATGCCACTGTTGGGGAACGTACTATTTCCCAAAAAAATCCTACGATCACGCAAGATCTATCTAGGAGAAGCATAGCAACGAGCGGGGAGAGTGTGTCCACGTACCCTCGTAGACCGAAAGCGGAAGAGTTTAGTAACGCGGTTGATGTAGTCGAACGTCTTCGCGATCCAACTGATCCAAGTACCGAACGTACGACACCTCCTTGTTCAGCACACGTTCAACACGATGACGTCCCTCGAGCTCTTGATCCAGTTGAGGACGAGGGAGAGTTCCGTCAGCATGACGACGTGGCAATGATGATGATGAAGTTACCGGCGCAGGGCTTCGCCTAAGCACTACGACGATATGACCGAGGTGTTAACTGTGGAGGGGGGCGCCGCACGCGGCTAGGAACAATTGATGTGCGTACTAGGAGTGCCCTCCCCACGTACATAAAGGAGGGAGAGAGAGAGGGAGGCAGCCTAGGGCGCGCCCAAGTAGGAGGAATCCTACTTGGGTCCCTAGTCCAATTCGCCCCCCTTACCATATTTGGACAAGGGGGAAAGGAAGGAGGGGGGAAGGAAGTAGGAGTCCTATTTCATACTTTCCTTTTCCTCCTCTCCTTTCCCTTTCTCCCCACGTGGCTGGCCCTATAGGGTAGGGGTGGGCATAAAAACCGATGAACCGAAGACCGAACCGAAGCCGAAACCAAAAAAAACAAATTTTTGGTTTTTATCACTGTTAAAGAAAAATTCGGTTTCCATATGTATAAACCAAATTGAATTCGGTCAGTTCGGTTTTATACCGATTTACCAAAACAAAAACAAAGTTACCTGAAGAAGCAGCGTCGAGCTAGCCTCGCTGCACACATCGCTCACGTACGAACTCTGTAGTCAGCGTGGTTGCGCAACCAATGTCTCCCGGGAGTCACGCCCACGAATCGGGAGTCACGCCCACGATCGCAACCAACGCACGTCGCTATCACATAATGTGGGTGGTGGGCCTACCTAAACATAGTGCATGCAAGGCCCAACTCACTTGGGATTTTTTAGGTGGAGTGTGTGCCTGCGTTTGCGATTCTGCGAACAGCCCGTGAGGTCATTTGGTTCCTTTAGTCCCACCTCGCCCGACTGAGAAGATGAGGCAGATATCTTTGCCTATATAAGAGGGTACCGCTGTTGTAGTCTAAGCAGAAAATAAAGCGGCACTTCGGTATAAAACTGAAAACTGGACCGAATATTTGGTTAACCGAATTTTCGGTTAGCTGTTTTTAGCCACCATTTTCGGTTTCTAGTTTTCCAAACCGAATTTAAGAAAAAATCAAATGGTAGAAACCGAATTTTCGATTTATACCGAATGCCCACCTCTACTATAGGGGGCGCACCAGCCCCTTGTGGGCTGGTGTGTTCCCTTACTTGCCCCATTAAGCCCATATCTTTGCCGGGGTTTGCCCGGAACCACTTCCGATGACCCGGTATCACCCGAAACACTTCCGGTGTCCAAATACCATCGTCCTATATATGAATCTTTACCTCTCGACCATTTTGAGACTCCCTGTCATGTCCGTGATCTCATCCGGGACTCCGAACAGACTTCAGTCATAAAATCACATAACTCATAATACAAATCATCATCGAACGTTAAGCGTGCGGACCCTACGGGTTCGAGAACTATGTAGACATGACCGAGACACATCTCCGGTCAATAACCAATAGCGGAACCTGGATGCTCATATTGGCTCCTACATATTCTACGAAGATCCTTATCGGTCAAACCGCATAACAACATACGTCATTCCCTTTGTCATTGGTATGTTACTTGCCCGAGATTCGATCGTCGGTATCATCATACCTAGTTTAATCTCGTTACCGGCAAGTCTCTTTACTCGTTCCTTAATGCATCATCCCGCAACTAACTCATTAGTCACATTGCTTGCAAGGCGTATAGTGATGAGCATTACCGAGAGGGCCGAGAGATACCTCTCCGATACACGGAGTGACAAATCCTAATCTTGATCTATCCCAACTCAACAAACACCATCGGAGACACCTGTAGAGCATCTTTATAATCACCCAGTTACGTTGTGACGTTTGATAGCACAAAAAGTGTTCCTCCGGTATTCGGGGGTTGCATAATCTCATAGTCAGAGGAATATGTATAAGTCATGAAGAAAGCAATAGCAATAAAACTATACGATCATTATGCTAAGCTAACGGATGGGTCTTGTCCATCACATCATTCTCCTAATTATCTGACCCCGTTCATCAAATGACAACACATGTCTATGTTCAGGAAACTTAATCATCTTTGATTAACGAGCTAGTCTAGTAGAGGCATACTAGGGACACTTTGTTTTGTCTATGTATTCACACATGTACCAAGTTTCCGGTTAATACAATTCTAGCATGAATAATAAACATTTATCATGATATAAGGAAATATAAATAACAACTTTATTATTGCCTCCAGGGCATATTTCCTTCAGTTGGTCCATCACCACCTCAATAGCCTGCGACGTCGTTCTGTGGCTCCATTCCGGGGCACCTTCCGGCATTGAATCGTAACCGAGAGAGCGGGCATTTCCGTCTTTGGAAGACTGCTTTGACACAACAAACCCGTTGTTCAAACATCAGAACTCCGCCGCCGTTTTCCGTATGAGTAGGCATCTTTTCAGCCGTATTAGAGAGGGGGTGGTCGGCTATGATGAATATTTTGAGTGCAAGGAGGATGCCGTTGGAAAGATTGGTTTCTCCTCTTATCAAAAATGCACTACCGCCATCGGAATGCTTGCACATGGAGTGCCAAGTGATCTCATTGACAAGTACGTCCGTATGAGCGAGTCTACATGCCTAGACTCACTGTATAAGTTCTGCAAAGGCTGTTATTGCTGTGTTTGGCCCTGAGTACTTGAGAGAGCCGACTCCTGAAGATACAACTCGTTTGTTGGCGATGAATGCCAGCAGGGGCTTCCCAGGGATGTTTGGCAGCATAGACTGCATGCACTGGGAGTGGAAGAATTGCCATTCTGCTTGGCAAGGGCAGTATAAGGGCCATGTCAGGGCTTGCTGTTGGGGAACGCAGTAATTTCAAAAAAATTCCTATGATCACGCAAGATCTACCTAGGTGATGCATAGCAACGAGCAGGGAGAGTGTGTCCACATGCCCTTGTAGACCGAAAGTGGAAGCATTTTATCAACGCTGTTGATGTAGTCGTACGCCTTCACGATCCGACCGATCCTAGCACCGAACGTACGGCACCTTCATGTTCAGCACACGTTCAGCTCGATGACGTCCCTCGTACTCTTGATCCAGTTGAGGCCGAGGGAGAGTTCCATCAGCACGACGGCGTGGCAAAGGTGATGATGAAGTTACCGGCGCAGGGCTTCGCCTAAGCACTACGACGATATGACCGAGGTGTGTAACTGTGGAGGGGGGCACCGCACACGGCTAAAAGATCAACTTGTGTCTATGGGGTGCCCCCTCCCCCGTATATAAAGGAGGGGAGGAGGCCGGCCGGCCGGCCCTAGGGGGCGCGCCCAATGAGGGGAGTCCTACTAGGACTCCAAGCCCTAGTAGGATTCCACCAAGAGGGAGAGAGGGGGAAGGAAGGAAGAGGGGGAACGGAAGGAAAGGGGGGCGCCGCCCCCTTCCCCTAGTCCAATTCGGACCCAATGGGGGGGGTGCGACCAGCCCCTCCTGACCCTTCCCTATTTCCACTAAGGCCCATAGAGGCCCAGTAGTTCCCCCGGGGGGGTTCCGGTAACCCCTCCGACACTCCGGTTTTACCCGAAACTCTCCGGAACACTTCCGGTGTCCGAATGTAACCTTCCAATATATGAATCTTTATGTCTCGACCATTTCGAGACTCCTCGTCATGTTCGTGATCTCATCCGGGACTCCGAACAACCTTCGGTCATCAAATCACATAAACTCATAATACAAATCGTCATCGAATGTTAAGCGTGCGGACCCTACGGGTTCGAGAACTATGTAGACATGACCGAGACACATCTCCGGTCAATAACCAATAGCGGAACTAGGATGCTCATATTGGCTCCTACATATTCTACGAAGATCTTTGTCGGTCAAACGGCAGAACAACATACGTTGTTCCCTTTGTCATCGGTATGTTACTTGCCCGAGATTCGATCATCGGTATCCTCATACCTAGTTCAATCTCGTTACCGGCAAGTCTCTTTACTCGTTCCGTAATGCATCATCCCGCAACTAATTCGTTAGTCACATTGCTTGCAAGGCTATAGTGATGATCATTACCGAGAGGGCCCAGAGATACCTCTCCGATACACAGAGTGACAAATCCTAATCTCGATCTATGCCAACTCAACAAACACCATTGGAGACACCTGTAGAGCATCTTTATAATCACCCAGTTACGTTCTGATGTTTGATAGCACACTAAGTGTTCCTCTGGTATCCGGGAGTTGCATAATCTCATGTGATAGGAACATGTATAAGTCATGAAGAAAGCAATAGCAACAAACTAAACGATCGTGGTGCTAAGCTAACAGATGGGTCTTGTCCATCACATCATTCTCTAATTATGTGATCCCATTCATCAAATCACAACACATGTCTATGGCTAGGAAACTTAACCATCTTTGATTAACGAGCTAGTCAAGTAGAGGCATACTAGGGACACTGTTTGTCTATGTATTCACACATGTACTAAGTTTCCGGTTAATACAATTCTAGCATGAATAATAAACATTTATCATTATATAAGGAAATATAAATAACAACTCTATTATTGCCTCTAGGGCATATTTCCTTCAGTCTCCCACTTGCACTAGAGTCAATAATCTAGATTACATAGTAATGATTCTAACACCCATGGAGTCTTGGTGCTGATCATGTTTTGCTCGTGAGAGAGGCTTAGTCAACGGGTCTGCAACATTCTGATCCGTATGTATTTTGCAAATCTCTATGTCTCCCTCCTTGGCTTGATCATGGACGGAATTGAAGTGTCTCTTGATGTGTTTGGTTCTCTTGTGAAATCTGGATTCCTTCGCCAAGGCTATTGCTCCAGTATTGTCACAAAAGATTTTCATTGGACTTGATGCACTAGGTATGGCACCTAGATCGGATATGAACTCCTTCATCCAGACTCCTTCATTTGATGCTTCCGAAGCAGCTATGTACTCCGCTTCACACGTAGATCCCTCCACGACGCTTTGCTTAGAACTGCACCAACTGACAGCTCCACCGTTCAATATAAATACGTATCCGGTTTGTGACTTAGAGTCATCTGGATCAGTGTCAAAGCTTGCATCGACGTAACCATTTACGACGAGCTCTTTGTCACCTCCATAAACGAGAAACATATCCTTAGTCCTCTTCAGGTATTTCAGGATGTTCTTGACCGCTGTCCGGTGATCCACTCCTAGATTACTTTGGTACCTCCCTGCTAAACTAATAGCAAGGCACACAGCAGGTCTGGTACACAGCATTGCATACATGATAGAACCTATGGCTGAAGCATAGGAAATGACTATCATTTTCTCTCTATCTTCTGCAGTGGTCGGTAATTGAGTCTGACTCAACTTCACACCTTGTAACACATGCAAGAACCCTTTCTTTGCTTGATCCATTTTGAACTTCTTCAAAACTTTATCAAGGTATGTGCTTTGCGAAAGTCCTATTAAGCGTCTTCATCTATCTCTATAGATCTTGATGCCCAATATGTAAGCAGCTTCACCGAGGTCTTTCATAGAAAAACTTTTATTCAAGTATCCTTTTATGCTATCCAGAAATTATATATCATTTCCAATCAACAATATGTCATCCACATATAATATTAGAAATGCTACAGAGCTCCGACTCACTTTCTTGTAAATACAGGCTTCTCCAAAAGTCTGTATAAAACCATATACTTTGATCACACTATCAAAACGTTTATTCCAACTCCGAGATGCTTGCACCAGTCCATAAATGGATCGCTGGAGCTTGCACACTTTGTTAGCATCCTTTGGATCGATAAAACCTTCTGGTTGCATCATATACAACTCTTCTTCCAGAAATCCATTCAGGAATGCAGTTTTGACATCCATTTGCCAAATTTCATAATCATAAAACGCGGCAATTGCTAACATGATTCGGGCGGACTTAAGCATCGCTACGGGTGAGAAGGTCTCATCGTAGTCAACTCCTTGAACTTGTCGAAAACCTTTTGCAACAAGTCGAGCTTTGTAGACAGTAACATTACCGTCAGCGTCAGTCTTCTTCTTGAAGATCCATTTATTCTCTATGGCTTGCTGATCATCGGGCAAGTCAACCAAAGTCCACACTTTGTTCTCATACATGGATCCCATCTCAGATTTCATGGCCTCAAGCCATTTTGCGGAATCTGGGCTCATCATCGCTTCCTCATAGTTCATAGGTTCGTCATGGTCAAGTAACATGACCTCCAGAACAGGATTACCGTACCACTCTGGTGCGGATCTTACTCTAGTTGACCTACGAGGTTCAGTAGTAACTTGATTTGAAGTTTCATGATCATCATCATTAGCTTCCTCACTAATAGGTGTAGGAATCATAGGAACTGATTTCTGTGATGAACTACTTTCCAATAAGGGAGTAGGTACAGTTACCTCATCAAGTTCTACTTTCCTCCCACTCACTTCTTTTGAGAGAAACTCCTTCTCTAGAAAGGATCCATTTTGAGCAACGAATATCTTGCCTTCGGATCTGTGATAGAAGGTGTACCCAACAGTCTCCTTTGGGTATCCTATGAAGACACATTTCTCCGATTTGGGTTCGAGCTTATCAGGTTGAAGCTTTTTCACATAAGCATCGCAGCCCCAAACTTTAAGAAACGACAACTTGGGTTTCTTGCCAAACCACAGTTCATATGGTGTCGTCTCAATGAATTTAGATGGTGCCCTATTTAATGTGAATGCAACCGTCTCTAAAGCATAACCCCAAAACGATAGCGGTAAATCAGTAAGAGACATCATAGATCGCACCATATCTAATAAAGTGCAGTTACGATGTTCGGACACACCATTACGCTGTGGTGTTTCGGGTGGCGTGAGTTGCAAAACTATTACGCATTGTTTCAAATGAAGACCAAACTCGTAACTCAAATATTCTCCTCCACGATCAGATCGTAGAAACTTTATTTTCTTGTTACGATGATTTTCCACTTCACTCTGAAATTCTTTGAACTTTTCAAATGTTCCAGACTTATGTTTCATCAAGTAGATATACCCAAAAATCTGCTCAAATCATCTGTGAAGGTCAGAAAATAACGATACCCGCCGCGAGCCTCAACACTCATCGGACCGCATACATCAGTATGTATTATTTCCAATAAGTCTGTTGCTCGCTCCATAGTTCCGGAGAACGGAGTTTTAGTCATCTTGCCCATGAGGCATGGTTCGCAAGCATCAAGTGATTCCAAAAGCCCATCAACATGGAGTTTCTTCATGCGTTTTACACCAATATGACCTAAACGGCAGTGCCACAAATAAGTTGCACTATCATTATTGAACTTATATCTTTTGGCTTCAATACTATGAATATGTGTGTCACTACTATCGAGATTCAACAAAAATAGATCACTCATCAAGGGTGCATGACCATAAAATATATTACTCATATAAATAGAACAACCATTATTCTATAATTTAAATGAATAACCGTCTCGCATCAAACAAGATCCAGATATAATGTTCATGCTCAACGCTGGCACCAAATAACAATTATTCAGGTCTAAAACTAATCCCGAAGGTAGATGTAGAGGTAGCGTGTCGACGGCGATCACATCGACTTTGGAACCATTACCCACGCGCATCGTCACCTCGTCCTTAGCCAATCTTCTGTTAATCCGTAGCCCCTATTCCGAGTTGCAAATATGAGCAACAGAACCAGTATCAAATACCCAGGCGCTACTACGAGCATTAGTAAGGTACACATCAATAACATGTATATCAAATATACCTTTCACTTTGCCATCCTTCTTATCCGCCAAATACTTGGGGCAGTTCCGCTTCAAGTGACCAGTCCCTTTGCAGTAGAAGCACCCAGTCTCAGGCTTAGGTCCAGACTTGGGCTTCTTCACTTGAGCAGCAACTTGCTTGTCGTTCTTCTTGGAGTTCCCCTTCTTCCCTTTGCCCTTTTTCTTGAAACTAGCGGTCTTGTTAACCATCAACACTTGATGTTCCTTCTTGATTTCTACCTCTGCAGCTTTCAGCACCGCGAAGAGCTCGGGAATTGTCTTATCCATCCCTTGCATATTATAGTTCATCACGAAGCTTTTGTAGCTTGGTGGCAGTGATTGAAGAACTCTGTCAATGGCACTATCATCAGGAAGATTAACTCCCAGTTGAGTCAAGTGGTTGTGGTACCCAGACATTCTGAGTATATGTTCACTGACAGAACCATTCTCCTCCATTTTGCAGCTGTAGAACTTATTGGAGACTTCATATCTCTCAATCCGGGCATTTGCTTGAAATATTAACTTCAACTCCTGGAACATCTTATATGCTCCATGACGTTCAAAACATCGTTTAAGTCCCGGTTCTAAGCCGTAAAGCATGGCACACTGAACTATCGAGTAGTCATCAACACGCGACTGCCAGGCATTCACAATGTCTACAGTTGCTGGCGTGGGTGGTACACCTAGTGGTGCTTCCAGAACGTAATTCTTCTGTGCAGCAATGAGGATAATCCTCAAGTTATGGACCCAGTCCGTGTAGTTGCTACCATCATCTTTCAACTTAGCTTTCTCTAGGAACACATTAAAATTCAAAGGAACAGTAGCACGGGCCATTGATCTACAACAATATAGACATGCAAAATACTATCAGGTACTAAGTTCATGATAAATTAAAGTTCAATTAATCATATTACTTACGAACTTCCACTTAGATAGACATCCCTCTAATCATCTCAGTGATCACGTGATCCAAATCAACTAAACCATGTCCGATCATCACGTGAGATGGAGTAGTTTTCAATGGTGAACATCACTATGTTGATCATATCTACTATATGATTCACGCTCGACCTTTCGGTCCCAGTGTTCCGAGGCCATTGCTACCTCTTGAGCATGCGTTGGTTTTCCCTTGAAGAGGAAAGGGTGATGCAGCAAAGTAGCGTAAGTATTTCCCTTGGTTTTTGAGAACCAAGGTATCAATCCAGTAGGAGACTACATGCAAATCCCTCGTACCTGCACAAACAATCAAGAACCTTGCAACCAACGCAATAAAGGGGTTGTCAATCCCTTCACGGCCACTTGCAAAAGTGCGATCTGATAAAGATAATAAGATAAATATTTTTGGTATTTTTGTTGTATAGATTGAAAAGTAAAGATTGCAAAATAAACGGTGACAGAAATAGCTAATTGGCGGGAGATTAATATGATGGAAGATAGACCCGGGGGCCATAGGTTTCACTAGTGGCTTCTCTCAAGATAGCATAATCTACGGTGGGTGAACAAATTACTGTCGAGCAATTGATAGAAAAGCGCATAATTATGAGAATATCTAGGCATGATCATGTATATAGGCATCACGTCCGTGACAAGTAGACCGAAATGATTCTGCATCTACTACTATTACTCCACACATCGAGCGCTATCCAGCATGCATCTAGAGTATTAAGTTCATAAGGACAGAGTAACACATTAGGCAAGATGACATGATGTAGAGGGATAAACTCAAGCAATATGATATAAACCCCATCTTTTTATCCTTGATGCCAACAATACAATACGTGCCTTGCTGCCCCTGCTATCACTGGGAAAGGACACCGCAAGATTGAACCCAAAGCTAAGCACTTCTCCCATTGCAAGAAAGATCAATCTAGTAGGCCAAACCAAACTGATAATTCGAAGAGACTTGCAAAGATATTAAATCATGCATATAAGAATTCAGAGAAGAATCAAATATTGTTCATAGATAATCTTGATCATAAGCCCACAATTCATCGGATCTTGACAAACACACCGCAAAAAGAATTACATCGAATAGATCTCCAAGAGAATCGAGGAGAACTTTGTATTGAGATCCAAAGAGAGAGAAGAAGCCATCTAGCTAATACTATGGACCCGAAGGTCTGTGGTAAACTACTCACACATCATCGGAGAGGCTATGGTGTTGATGTAGAAGCCTTCCGTGATTGATTCCCCCTCCGGCGGAGCGTCGGAAAAGGCCCCAAGATGGGATCTCACGGGTACAGAAGGTTGCGGCGGTGGAAATAGGGTTTCGTGGTGCTCCTGGATGTTTTCCGGGTATATGAGTATATATAGGCGAAAGAAGTAGGTTGGTGGAGCCACGAGGGGCCCACGAGGGTGGGGGGCGCGCCTACCCCCCTGGGCGCACCCTCCTACCTCGTGGCCGCCTCGTTGCTTCCTTGACGTCCACTCCAAGTCTCCTGGATTGCGGTTGTTCCAAAAACGATCCTCGCGAAGGTTTCATTCCGTTTGATATTCCTTTTCTGCGAAACACTGAAATAGGCAAAAAACAACAATTTGCACTGGGCCTTCGGTTAATAGGTTAGTCCCAAAAATAATATAAAGTGCATAATAAAGCCCATTAAACATCCAAAACAGATAATATAATAGCATGGAACAATCAAAAATTATAGATACGTTGGAGACGTATCAAGCATCCCCAAGCATAATTCCCGCTCGTCCTCGAGTAGGTAAATGATAAAAACAGAATTTTTGATGTGGAATGCTACCTAACATAATTTTCAAAGTAACTCTCTTTATTGTGGCATGAATGTTCAGATCCGAACGATTCAAGACAAAAGTTTAATATTGACATAAAAATAATAATACTTCAAGCATACTAACTAAGCAATTATGTCTTCTGAAAATAACATGGCCAAAAGCTTATCCCTACAAAATCATATAGTTTGGCTATGCTTCATCTTCGTCACACAAAAATGCTCTCCTCATGCACAACCCCGATGACAAGCCAAGCAATTGTTTCATACTTTAGTAATCTCAAACTTTTTTCAACTTTCACGTAATACATGAGCGTGAGCCATGGACATAGCACCATGGGTGGAATAGAATATAATGATGGGGGTTGTGTGGAGAAGACAAAAAAGGAGAAAGTCTCACATTGACGCAGCTAATCAACGGGCTAGGGAGATGCCCATCAATTGATGTCAATGCAAGGAGTAGGGATTGCCATGCAACGGATGCACTAGAGCTATAAATGTATGAAAGCTCAACTAAAGAAACTAAGTGGGTGTGCATCCAACTTGCTTGCGCACGAAGACCTAGGGCATTTGAGGAAGCCTATTGTTGGAATATACAAGCCAAGTTCTATAATGAAAAATTGCCACTAGTATATGAAAGTGACAAAATAAGAGACTCTCTATCATAAAGATCATGATGCTACTTTGAAGCACAAGTGTGGAAAAAGGATAGTAGCATTGTCCCTTTTATTTCTTTTCTCTTTTTTGGGCCTTTCCTTTTTTTGGCCTTTCTCCCTTTTTTCCTTTTTTTATTTGAGATAATGCTCTATTAATGATGATCATCACACTTCTATTTATTTACAACTCAATGATTACAACTCGATACTAGAAAAAAATATGACTCTATATGAGTGCCTCCGGCGGTGTACCGGGATGGGCAATGAATCAAGAGTGGCATGTATGATAAATTATGCATGGTGGCTTTGCCACAAATACGATGTCAACTACATGATCATGCAAGGCAATATGACAATGATGAAGCGTGTCATGATAAATGAAACAGTGGAAAGTTGCATGGAAATATATCTCGGAATGGCTATGGAAATGCCATAATAGGTAGGTATGGTGGCTGTTTTGAGGAAGATATAAGGAGGCTTATGTGTGATAGAGCATATCATATCACGGGGGTTGGATGCACCGGCGAAGTTTGCACCAACTCTCAAGGTGAGAAAGGACAATGCACGGTACCGAAGAGGCTAGCAATGATGGAAAGGTGAGAGTGCGTATAATCCATGGACTAAACATTAGTCATAAAGAACTCACATACTTATTGCAAAAATCTACAAGTCATCAAAAACCAAGCATTACGCGCATGCTCCTAGGGGGATAGATTGGTAGGAAAAGACCATCGCTCGTCCCCGACCGCCACTCATAAGGATGACAATCAAAGAACACCTCAGGTTTCAAATTTGTCACACAACAGTTATCATACGTGCATGCTACAGGACTTGCAAACTTCAACACAAGTATTTCTCAAATTCACAACTACTCAACTAGCACGACTCTAATATTACCATCTTCATATCTCAAAACAATCATCCAGTATCAAACTTCTCATAGTATTCAATGCACTTTTTATGAAAGTTTTTATTATACCCATCTTGGATGCCTACCATATTAGGAATAATTTCTAAAGGACTCTCAAAATAATATAAGTGAAGCATGAGAGATCCATAATTTCTATAAAATAAAACCACCACCGTGCTCTAAAAGATATAAGTGAAGCACTAGAGCGAAATTATCTAGCTCAAAAGATATAAGTGAAGCACATAGAGTATTCTAATAAATTCTGATTCATGTGTGTCTCTCCAAAAGGTGTGTACAGCAAGGATGATTGTGGTAAACTAAAATGCAAAGAATCAAATCATACAAGACGCTCCAAGCAAAACACATATCATGTGGTGAATAAAAATATAGCCTCAAGTAAAGTTACCGATAGACGAAGACGAAAAGAGGGGATGCCTTCCGGGGCATCCCCAAGCTTAGGCTTTTGGTTGTCCTTGAATTTTACCTTGGTGTTCCTTGGGCATCCCCAAGCTTAGGCTCTTGCCATTCCTTATTCCAAAATCCATCAAATCTTTACCCAAAACTTGAAAACTTCACAACACAAAACTCAACAGAAAATCTCATGAGCTCCATTAGTATAAGAAAACAAATCACCACTTCAAGGTACTGTAATTAATCATTGTTTATTTATATTGGTGTTAAACCTACTGTATTCCAACTTCTCCATGGTTCATACCCCCCGATACTAGCCATAGATTCATCAAAATAAGCAAACAACACAGGAAAAACAGAATCTGTCAAAAACAGAACAGTCTGTAGTAATCAGATTTGTTCGAATACTTCTGGAACTCCAAAAATTATGGAAAACTAGTACAACCTGAATAATTTGTATATTGATCTACTGCAAAAAGAATTGGCAATTTATCACGTTCTGGTGAATTTTAACAATTATTTTCGTGAGCGCAAAGTTTCTGTCTTTTTCAGCAAGATCAAACAACTATCACCCAAGAAGATCCTATTGGTTCTACTTGGCACAAACACTTATTAAAACACAAAAACACATCCAAACTGAGCTAGATGAATTATTTATTACTAAAAAGAAACAAAAAGCAAGAAACAAAAATAAAATTGGGTTGCCTCCCAACAAGCGCTATCGTTCAACGCCCCTAGCTAGACATTGAGATTTCGATGATGCTCACATGAAAGACAAGAATTGAAGCGCAAAGAGAGCATCATGAAACACGTGAGAAATACTTATAATTATAACATACTTCCTATGCATAGGCATCTTATAGGCAAATAAATTATCATAGCAAGCAAAAACTAGCATATGCAAGGAAGTGGAAAGAAACAATAGCAATCTCAACATAACGAGAGGTAATTTTGTAACATGAAAATTTCTACAACCATATTTTCCTCTCTCATAATAATTACATGTGGGATCATAAGCAAATTACACAATATAGCTATCACAAAACATATTCTTAACACGATCCACATGCATGCAAAGTTGTCACTCTTCCAAAATAGTGGGAATATCATTAACTAAAGTCATGACCTCTCCAAACCCACTTTTATCAAAAACTTCATAAGATTGAACATTATCCAAATATGTGGGATCTAAAGTTGACACTCTTCCAAACCCACTTTCAGTATTATTGCAAACACTATTATCAATCTCATTTTCATCATGGGGCTTAAATAAAATTTCAAGCTCATAAGAAGAATCACCCCAATCATGATCATTGCAACAAGTAGTAGACATAGCAAAACTAGCATCCCCAAGCTTAGGGTTTTGCATATTATTAGCACAATTGACATCAAGAGAATTTATAGTAAAATCACTGCAATCATGCTTTTTATTCAAGGAGCTATCGTGAATCACTTCATAAGTTTCTTCTTTCAAAACTTCATCACAATTTTCAGATTCACGAATTTCAAGCAAAACCTCATAAAGATAATCTAGTGCACAAAACTAACTAGAAATTGGTTCATCATAATTGGATCTCTTAAAAAGATTAGAAAGGGGATGAGGATCCATAATAATAGATTTTTAGCAAGCGAAGATGCAAGCACATAGAAGGCACATGGCAACACAAGCAAACGAAAAAGACGAACGGAAGAGGGGCGAAGAAAAGGCAAAGGTGAAGTGGGGGAGAGGAAAACGAGAGGCAAATGGCAAAAAATGTAATGCGAGGGATAAGAGTTTGTGATGGGTACTTGGTATGTCTTGACTTGTGCGTAGATCTCCCCGGCAACGGCGCCAGAAATCCTTCTTGCTACCTCTTGACCATGCGGTTGTTTTCCCTTGAAGAGGAAAGGGTGATGCAGCAAAGTAGCGTAAGTATTTCCCTCAGTTTTTGAGAACCAAGGTATCAATCCAGTAGGAGACTACACGCAAATCCCTCATACATGCACAAACACTCAAGAACCTTGCAACCAACGCGATAAAGGGGTTGTCAATCCCTTCACGTCCACTTGCAAAAGTGAGATCTGATAAAGATAATAAGATAAATATTTTTTGGTATTTTTGTTGTATAGATTGAAAAGTAAAGATTGCAAAATAAACGGTGACAGAAATAGCTAGTTGGCGGGAGATTAATATGATGGAAGATAGATGTGACGCCCCCGATTCAATCGTACACTAATCATGCACGCAAACGTGTACGATCAAGATCAGGGACTCACGGGAAGATATCACAACACAACTCTAAAAACATAAATAAGTCATACAAGCATCATAATACAAGCCAGGGGCCTCGAGGGCTCAAATACAAGTGCTCGATCATAGACGAGTCAGCGGAAGCAACAATATCTGGGAGTACAGACATAAGTTAAACAAGTTTGCCTTAAGAAGGCTAGCACAAACTGGGATACCGATCGAAAGAGGCGCAGGCCTCCTGCCTGGGATCCTCCTAAACTACTCCTGGTCGTCGGCGGTGGCCTCCACGTAGTAGTAGGCACCCTCGGTGTAGTAGGAGTCGTCGTCGACGGTGGTGTCTAGCTCCGGGGCTCCAACCTCTGGTTGCGACAACCAGGTAAAAAGGAAAGGGGGAAAAGAGGGAGAAAGCAACCGTGAGTACTCATCCAAAGTACTCGCAAGCAAGGATCTACACTACATATGCATGGGTATCTGTGTAAAGGGGCAATATCGGTGGACTGAACTGCAGAATGCCAGAATAAGAGGGAGATAGCTAGTCCTGTCGAAGACTATGCTTCTGGCAGCCTCCATCTTGCAGCATGTAGAAGAGAGTAGATGGTAAGTTCACCAAGTATCATCGCATAGCATATTCCTACCCGGCGATCCTCTCCTCGTCGCCCTGTTAGAGAGCGATCACCGGGTTGTATCTGCCACTTGGAAGGGTGTGTTTTATTAAGTATCCGGTTCTAGTTGTCATAAGGTCAACGTACAACTCCAAGTCGTCCTGTTACCGAAGATCACGGCTATTCGAATAGATAAACTTCCCTGCAGGGTGCACCACATTACCCGACACGCTCGATCCCCTTTGGCCGGACACGCTTTCCTGGGTCATGCCCGGCCTCGGAAGATCAACACGTCGCAGCCCTACCTAGGCACAACAGAGAGGTTAGCATGTCGGTCTAAATCCTATGGCGCAGGGGTCTGGGCCCATCGCCCATTGCACACCTGCACGTTGCGAACGCGGCCGGAAGCAGACCTAGCCTCCCTAATACAAGAGCAGGTGTTCCAGTCCAATCCAGCGCGCGCCGCTCAGTCGCTGACGTCACGAAGGCTTCGGCTGATATTACGACGCCGGTTGCCCATATCTTGTCCCACGTGGCGGTTAGTGCGTATAAGGTCAACGACCCAACTCAGATCAAATACCAAGATCTCGTTAAGCGTGTTATTATGAAGTAACCGCGGACGCTGACCAGGACCAGGCCCACCTCTCACCTAGGTGGTCTCAACCTTCCCCGTCGCTCCGCCACAAAGGTTCACTCAAAGGGCCGTCGGGACAAACGTCCTTTCGGTCCCAATCCGTGAATCACTCGCGGGTACTCTACTAGCTGACCCGACTTTATTCACCACAGGTTTCATAAATTATGTATATAAGTATATACCCATGATCACCTCCCGAGTGATCACGGCCCGATAGCATAGCATGGCAGACGGACAAGAATGTAGGGCCACAGATGGAATACTAGCATCCTATACTAAGCATGTAGGATTGTAGGTAAAGGTAACAACGGTAGTAGCAAGGACAGGCTATGCATCAGGATAGGATTAACGGAAAGCAGTAACATGCTACACTACTCTAATGCAAGCAGTAGAGTAAGAATAGGCGATATCTGGTGATCAAGCGGGGGGGCTTGCCTGGTTGCTCTGGCAAGAAGGAGGGGTCGTCAACACAGTAGTCGATCTGGGTAGCAGCGGCGTCGGTCTCGGAGTCTAGCGAGAGAAGAGGGGGAAGAAACAATAAATATAATGCAAACATATGCATGACGATGCATGACATGACAATGAGCATTGCTAGGGGTGCCCAAACGCGGTAGTAGGTGATACCGGCGAAGGGGGGAAACATCCGGGAAAGTATTCCCGGTGTTTCGCATTTTCGGACAGATGAACCGGAGGGGGAAAGTTGTGAGTATGCTATGCTAGGGATGCGTGGCGGACGAACGAGCTGCGTATCCGGATTCGTCTCGTCGTTCTGAGCAACTTTCATGTAGAAAACATTTTCATCTGAGCTACGGTTTATTTTCTATGTTTTTCTAAAGTTTTAATCATTTTCTGAATTTATCTAAATTAACAGAAATGAAATTATGACATCTGGATTGCGTGGGATGACGTCAGCAGTCAACACACTGGTTGACTGGTCAAAATGACCAGTGGGGCCCACTCGTCATAGACAGTGGGGCTAACAGAGGTTTATAATTAGACAGAGTTAATTAGCAGTAGGGCCCCACATGTCAGCGACTGTTTAGGTTAATTAATTAGTTTTATTTGTAAAAACTTTTTAATTAGTTTAATTATGCGGTGGGGCTCGGATGTCAATGCCACTAGGCTGCCTAGTCAGCAGTTGACTGGGTCAACCCAGTCAACTGGGCCACCAGGGCCCACTGGCCAGCGACTCAGGGGTGGAGCCCGCCTAGCCACGTCGGCGGACAGCGCCGAAGCGACACCGGTGAGTCAAAACACGGCGGCGCGGCTCGGGAGGTGGTCGGAAAACACGTACAGGGCACCGTTCGTCAAGTTTTCGGGCGCGTTCGAAAGCTACGGCTGCGCCACGTCCAACGGTGGTGGTTGTGGCGGCAGGGGTGACCGGAATCGAGCGCGGCGAGCTCATCGGCGGACGACCGGAGTCGAGTGCGAGAGGAAACGGCAACGCAGCGCGTTAACGAGCAAACTGAGAGGCCAGGCGAGACGTACATGAGGCGGTGAATGCAACGGGCGCTGGCCAGTGACCATTTGGTCACTGGAGGCACGCCGGCGACGAGCGCAGGCGGCAGCGCGTTCGGGCGCTCAACGAGCTAGGGCATAGGGGCCATGGGGAAGCGTGTGCGCGGGTGCGTTGGGTTCCTGGAAGCGCCAGGAGCACGGTGACGGGCTCAGGCGAGCATGACGACGGTTGTGGCGATGGCCACGAGCTCGTCGGCAGCGGACAGAAAATGGGCGCGGTGGCAAGCTAGCTACAGTGCGCGAGGAAGCTAACGGAGAGGAGCGGGAGGTGGAGGAGCTCACCGAGCGGCATACACGGTGGCCCTTGGGGGTTTAGTAGCAGCAGAGGGCGTCGCCGGAGTTGGTGAAGAGCGCCGGCGAAGCTCGTCGGAGCAGAGGAGGAAGACGGCGGCGTCGTGGGCGTTGCGGTGGCTCCGAACTCCAACAGGGTGCACCAGTCGAAACAGCGGACGACGTCGACCCTTGGAGACACAGTGGGGCGGCGAGGTGGGCACGGTGGCCGTGGCTAGGCCGGAGCCATGGCGGCGGTGCGCTCGGATGCGATGGGGAAGGAGAAGCGGCGAGGTGGATCTGAGGGGGGAGGCGCAGGGGCCGAGAGGGAGAGCGAGGGTGAGTGGGAGATGGGATCGAGGAGTCGGGGGCGTGGCGGCCTTATCCCCTCCCGGCGTTGGTGCCGGCGAGGCGGTCGGGCGAGGACGCGCCCCTGTTCCGACCCTGGTCGGGGGAACAGGGAAGGGGAGAGAGCAACCGGGGGAACGGGGAGTGGGCTGGGTCGGCCGGATGGGCCAGGTGGGCCGGCCTGGTTGTGAGCTGGGCCGCCTGGTCCAGTGGGGGGGTGGCTGCCTTTTTTTGTATTTGTTTGTTTTTGGTTTTATTCTTTTTCTTTATTTCATTTTCCTTTTTCTGTTTTAATTCAATTTAAAATATTTATGCATTTTGTAAAAGTGTGTTTCCTTCACCTTAAATACCTAGGCATTACTTGGCACACTCCGAACATTTTAGTTTTGATGTTTGAAAACTTTTATCGTTTGCCATATTTTGAATTTGATTTTAGAGCCGGTTTTGAACTAACGCGAGATTAGCAACAGTAACGTAGGTGATGTGGCATCATTAGCAGAGTTTCACTGCTTAATTATCCGGGCGTTACAAATCTCCCCCACTACAAGAAATCTCGTTCCGAGATTTAGGAGTGAAGGAAACAGTCCGGGGTATTCATCACGCAGGCGATCCTCGCGTTCCCAAGTGGCTTCATCTTCAGAATGGTGCGACCACTTGACGTTGAGGAACTTGATTGCCTTCGGACGTGTGCGGCGTTCAGCTTGGTCGAGAATGTGGACCGGATGCTCTTTATAGGAGAGGTCCTGTTGCAATTCGAGCACTTCATGATCCACTGCTCGGATTGGGTCCTTGAAGCAACGACGGAGCTCTGACACGTGGAACACATCGTGAACCTGAGAAAGGTTCGGCGGAAGCTCCAGTTGATATGCCACTTTTCCACGCCTTTCCAGAATAGTAAATGGGCCAATATAGTGAGGAGCTAGCTTGCCCGTGATCCCGAAGCGGTGAGCGCCCTTCATTGGTGTAACTCGAAGATAGGCCTTTTCGCCAGGTTGATAGACCATGTCTTTATGATGACAGTCATACTGACTCTTCTGACGTGACTGAGCAGTCTTGAGATTCTCATGAATAATGTGGACTTGTTCTTCGGCATGTTGGATAATATCCGGACCAAAGAGTGGACGTTCCCTAGTTTCTGACCAGTTCAGAGGGGTTCGGCACTTTCTTCCATATAACACTTCGAAGGGGGCCATCTTCAGACTAGCTTGATAGCTATTATTATAAGAGAACTCAGCATATGGGAGAGATTCCTCCCATTTCTTGCCGAAGGAAATAACACAAGCTCGAAGCATGTCTTCGAGAACTTGGTTGACACGTTCAACTTGCCCTTGCGACTGAGGATGAAATGCAGTATGAATGACAGATGAGTTCCCATAGCTTCTTGGAAACTTGCCCAGAATCTTGAAGTGAATAAGCTGCCACGGTCTGAACTGATAACCAGTGGAATACCGTGAAGTGAAACAATTCTGGACATATAGAGGGTTGCAAGCTGACTAGCAGTGATCGTTTCTTTGACCGCCAGAAAATGTGCAACCTTAGAAAGCCGGTCAATGACGACAAGAATAGCATCATTACCTTTCTGCGATCTGGGAAATCCAGTGACGAAGTCCATTTCAACATGGTCCCATTTCCATTCAGGAATAGAGATAGGTTGCAGAGTTCCAGCAGGCCTTTGATGTTCTGCTTTGATATGACGGCAAACATCACACTCAGCAACATAACGAGCAATGTCTTGCTTCATATTAGACCACCAGAATCTCTGACGGATGTCTTGGTACATCTTTGTACTACCAGGATGGATAGACAGAGGCGTATCATGAGCTTCTTTCATAACCTTTGGAGTCAGATCCAGGTTTTTCCTCTTACTCGGAACCACTAGGCGACCTTTGAAGAACAAAGTGCCAGCGTCATCAACAGTGAAGAATGAGGGCTTTCCTTCTGTGAGATAACGTTTAATCGTCTCCACTTCATCGACACATTTATGTATCCATTTTATGGTGTCCACAAGATCTGGTTTCGCAACCAGGGTATTGAGAGAACCCTCGGGAACAACATGGAGGTTTAGTTTTGGGAAATCTTCGGGAGGGGGAGCGAGTGCACCAGGAAGAACAATATGGAGGTTCAGCTTTTTGAATTCTTCAACAAGTGAGGGCTGAACTTTGTGAACCTGGGGGTGGTTGCAGTAAGACTTGCGGCTCAAGGCATCAACCATTACATTAGCCTTGCCTGGTGTATAGGAAATACCAAGTCAAAGTCTGCAACAGTCTCCATCCATCTCTACTGACGGAGGTTCAGGTCTGGCTGAGTAAACAAATACTTCAGACTTTGGTGGTCGGTGAAGATCTCGCAACGATTACCGACAAGGTAATGTCGCCACTGCTTCAATGCATGAATGACAGCAGCAAGCTCGAGGTCGTGAACCGGGTAGTTCTCTTCGTGAGGGTGCAATTGACGAGAGGCATAAGCAACCACTTTGCGGTCTTGCATTAGGACACAGCCTAATCCTTGACGGGAAGCATCGCAGTAAATGACGAAGTCCTTCTTAGTATCAGGTGGAGCAAGCACTGGGGCAGAAGTCAACTTGTCTTTGAGTGCCTGGAAACTTTCCCGGCATTTGTCTGTCCATTGGAACTTGACGCCCTTATGCAACAGGTTAGTCAGAGGCCTGGCGATCTTGGAGAAATTCTCGATGAATCGACGGCAATAGCTGGCGAGACCGAGAAAACTTCTGACTTGCTTGACATTCTTCGGAGGAGTCCATTCGAGAATAGCCTGGACTCATTCAGGGTTGACGACAATACCATCCTTAGAGATGACATGCCCAAGATAGGTTACTTCGGGTAGCCAGAATTCACATTTGGAGAACTTGGCATATAGTTGATGCTCTCGTAGCTTTTCTAGCACAAGACGAAGATGTTCAGCATGTTCTTCTTTGTTCTTGGAAAATACAAGGATATCATCCAGATAAACCACGACGAACTTGTCGAGGTAATCCATGAATATATAGGTCATCATGCAAGAGAAGGTGGCTGGAGCATTGGTTAAGCCGAAAGACATGACGGTGTACTCGTATGAACCATATCGAGTCACGAAGGCGGTCTTTGGGATATCCTCTTCACGAACACGGATCTGGTGGTAACCCAACCTCAAGTCGAGTTTAGAGAACACCGATGAACCAGCCAGTTGATCATACAGATCATTGATCCGAGGAAGAGGATATTTATTCTGAATGGTAGCTTGGTTTATAGGACGGTAGTCTTGGACTAATCGGTTTGTCCCATCCTTCTTCTTGATAAAGAGAGAAGGTGCTCCCCAAGGAGAGCAACTTGGGCGAATGAAACCTTTGCAAAGAGATTTATCGATTTCCTCCTTAAGCTCAATGAGTTCATACGGCGACATCTTGTAGGGTCGTTTGGCTATAGGAGTGGTGCCTGGTTTCAAGCCGATGATGAATTCGACAGCTCTAGAAGGGGGAATCCCTGGAAGTTCTTCAGGAAAGACGTCTTGGAATTCGCGAACAACAGGAATGTTTTCAATGCCCTCAAGGGGTGCAGCGTTCAATGCATTCAAGGCATAAAGCCTTGCCTCGGCATTCTGAACTAGTCGAGCATTGTAGCTTATTATGTCATCAGAAGGGTGTAGCAGATGGACGGTCTTAGTGGCGCAAACGATAGAAGCAGTATGCGCTTTTAACCAATTCATTCCCAGAATGAGATCAATGCTACAGGACTTCAGTACGATGGGAGAGACAAGGAATTCCAGTCCTTCGATTTCAATGGGAACGTCGTGACTAACCATAGAGGTTTGACATTGGCCCGCAGGAGTGTGTACCACTAGCGCAGTGTTCATCTCTTCATATTTAATGCCATGCATGAATGCAAACTCAGCTGATATGAACGAATGCGATGCTCCTGTATCAAATAAAACGGATGCTGGTACTGAATTTACGAGAAGTGTACCCATCACAGTAGCAGGCTGGTCTTGAGCTTCGTTCAGATCAACGTGGTTGGCATGAACACGACCACAAGACTTGGCATTGTTGTTGCGGGGCTGGTTGCTTCCACGGCCAGTTGCTGGAAGGGCCAGTTGATTCTGGTTCTGGTTGCATTCCCTAGCACGGTGCCCTGGTTGACCACACCTGAAGCACAGACCATTATTGGGAGCGGGAGCAGGAGCTTGGGGTGGTGGTGCTGGAAGCCTTGGCTGCCTAGGTGGTGGAGGAGGCAGACAAGGTGCAGCATAGGACTGTCTTGGAGCAGGTGCAGTTGGCTGGTACATGCTGTTGGGAATCCATATCCTACGCTTCTGTGAGGGCGGGCCCGAAGATGAGCCCGTGTCACGGTTGCGCCTGTGAGAGCTCTGGTGTTCCCGCAGACCAGTTTCGACATTGATGGCCTTGTTCACCAAGGTGGCGAAATCAGCAAAGTCATGCACTAGAAGTGCAAGCTTGATGTCAGCTTGAAGACCATCACGGAACTTCTCCTGTCTACGTGCATCAGTTGCAATGTCCTCTTCAGCATAGCGGGATAAGTCCAGAAACTCCCGCTGATAAGCTTCCACAGTTTTGTTGCCTTGGGTGAGGTTGCGGAACTCACGCTTCTTCCGGTCCATGACTCCCTGAGGAATGAAGCAGGCACGGAAGGCCACTTGGAAGTCTGGCCAGGTGATGATTGTTCCAGCTGGCATATTACGCCTGTGGCTGTCCCACCATTGAGCTGCGGGCCCCTTCAGAAAGAAGGAAGCAAAGGTGACATAGTGGGCAGGGGCTACATCAGCAGACTCCATCTCATAGGTGATGTCACGGAGCCAGTCATCAGCATCCAGAGGCTGAGTTGAGCCGCGGTACACAGTTGGGTTGAGGCGCATGAAATCCTGCAGAGTCACTTGGGCTGGCTGCTGGTTCATATTGGGGCGAGGGAATTGAGCCATCATATTTTCCGTGAACTAGCAATTCAGCTCGAGTTGTTGGATCATACCAGCCGTGTACTCAGGCGGTGGTGGGGCATAGCCACCACGACCACGACCACCTGGTCTAACCATCCTGCTAAAATTTAACAGGGGTAGTTCAGCATTGAGAAATTTGCAAAGACAAGAATCATTCATGATGAAACATGAGCACGATAGATACTACATAGTAGTCGGCACACCTTACAAAAGGGATCATGCATAGAGTTCAGTACACAGAGTTCGGTACATAGACTAAGGACATCATAGGCGGCACACAGGCTCGCGGCGGATGCATCTAATACTAACAAGCAAGACTACATCAGTCCCAGGAGGAACTGTGGAGGTAGGTGTAGCCTGAAAGCTGGTAGTGTCGCATTGGGAACTCCACGTCAGTAACCTAGGGTCCGCGGATACTTTGGTGCAGAACCCGACGCTTAGGTGGCAGAAGAGGACCAAGTGCGGGAGAGGAGCCTCCCACATATGGCCAGCCGACACCCTGGGGCATCACGGTCCTGGCGGGGTAGATCGCAGATCGCGACAGCTCACCAGATCGGACAAAGGGGTGCAACAATGTCAGAGCACGGTAAAGGTGCTAATGGGTGGTGTACAACTCATGGCGAAGAGCTCGGTTAGCTCGATCCAGCCCATCAGCATGCAGAACTAGGTTCTGATGGTAGAAGGGCTCGCGCGTGATAGTGGAGTAGGCAGCAGTGTAGTATCCCTCCGCACCAACATCCAATGCGATAGCAATGTGCCCGAAAGGGGAGGTGTCCAACTCCCGATACTCTCCACGAAGACGTGTCAGAGCAGCATAAGCAGCATCGAGGACTGCCATATCGATGGTCACTCCAACACCATGAGCAGTGCAGCACAGTAGTGGAGTCATACTCCCGAGAGTAGAGGTGGACGATGGCACGATACTGCTCCTGGTTAAAGTCCTGGTACTCCTTGAAGACAGTGTACTCAGGGTGCCAGCGATAACCCAGATAGGTCATCATCTCAGCTAGCACAGTAGGTGAGCCCGAGGCACCAATGGCCGTCGTGTGGCGCACGACCTGCCTCGTGGGTTCCATCTGAAAACAAAGATGTTTCAAAGGAGTCAAACGATAGTGTGGGTATTGTTCAAAATACTATTCTAAGGAACAACTAAGGCTTATCCAACTTTGGGGTGAATGTGGTCACGGGATCCTAATGTTAGAGTTAGTAAATTCGTTTAACCTGAGTAGAAGAGAGTTCAGAGTCCCGGAGTAAAGATCGAGGAGTAAAAGATCCTAGTACCACCCAATGGCGACGTGGGCCCGTAAGACACACAGCCATGTTAGTAAAAGTTTTTGCAATGTCTAGACTCGACTTCGGCCAAGGAGTGTGGAAGGGGGATTCCTACAGGCAGTCGGCTCTGATACCAACTTGTGACGCCCCCGATTCAATCGTACACTAATCATGCACGCAAACGTGTACGATCAAGATCAGGGACTCACGGGAAGATATCACAACACAACTCTAAAAACATAAATAAGTCATACAAGCATCATAATACAAGCCAGGGGCCTTGAGGGCTCGAGCACAAGTGCTCGATCATAGACGAGTCAGGGGAAGCAACAATATCTGAGTACAGACATAAGTTAAACAAGTATGCCTTAAGAAGGCTAGCACAAACTGGGATACAGATCCTGGTCGTCGGCGGCGGCCTGCACGTAGTAGTAGGCACGCTCGGTGTAGTAGGGGTCGTCGTCAACGGTGGCGTCTAGCTCCGGGGCTCCAACCTCTGGTTGCGACAACCAGGTAAAAAGGAAAGGGGGAAAAGAGGGAGAAAGCAACCGTGAGTACTCATCCAAAGTACTCGCAAGCAAGGATCTACACTACAATGCATGGGTATCTGTGTAAAGGGGCAATATCGATGGACTGAACTGCAGAATGCCAGAATAAGAGGGGGATAGCTAGTCATGTCGAAGACTACGCTTCTGGCAGCCTCCATCTTGCAGCATGTAGAAGAGAGTAGATGGTAAGTTCACCAAGTATCATCGCATAGCATATTCCTACCCGGCGATCCTCTCCTCGTCGCCCTGTTAGAGAGCGATCACCAGGTTGTATCTGGCACTTGGAAGGGTGTGTTTTATTAAGTATCCGGTTCTAGTTCTCATAAGGTCAAGGTACAACTCCAAGTCGCCCTGTTACCGAAGATCACGGCTATTCAAATAGATAAACTTCCCTGCAGGGGTGCACCACATTACTCGACATGCTCGATCCCCTTTGGCTGGACACACTTTCCTGGGTCATGCTCGGCCTCGGAAGATCAACACGTCGCAGCCCTACCTAGGCACAACAGAGAGGTCAGCACGTCGGTCTAAATCCTATGGCGTAGGGGTCTGGGCCCATCGCCCATTGCACACCTGCACGTTGTGCACGCGGCCGGAAGCAAACCTAGCCTCCCTAATACAAGAGCAGGCATTCCAGTCCAATCCGGCGCGCGCCGCTCAGTCGCTGACGTCACGAAGGCTTTGGCTGATACCACGACGCCAGTTGCCCATATCTTGTCCCACGTGGCGTTTAGTGCGTATAAGGTCAACGACCCAACTCAGATCAAATACCAAGATCTTGTTAAGCGTGTTATTATGAAGTAGCCGTGGATGCCGACCAGGGCCAGGCCCACCTCTCACCTAGGTGGTCTCAACCTGCCCTGTCGCTCCGCCGCAAAGGTTTACTCAAAGGGCCGTCAGGACAAACGTCCTTTCGGTCCCAATCCGTGAATCACTCGTGGGTACTCTACGAGCCGACCCGACTTTAGTCACCACAGGTATCATAAATTATGTATATAAGTCTATACCCGTGATCACCTCCCGAGTGATCACGGCCCGATAGCATAGCATGGCAGACAGACAAGAATGTAGGGCCACAGATGGAATACTAGCATCCTACACTAAGCATGTAGGATTGCAGGTAAAGGTAACAACAGTAGTAGCAAGGAGAGGCTATGCATCAGGATAGGATTAACGGAAACCAGTAACATGCTACACAACTATAATGCAAGGAGTAGAGTAAGAATAGGCGATATCTAGTTATCAAGGGGGGGGGCTTGCCAGGTTGCTCTAGCAAGAAGGAGGGGTCGTCAACACAGTAGTCGATCTGGGTAGCAGCGGCGTCGGTCCCGGAGTCTAGCGAGAGAAGAGGGGGAAGAAACAATAAATATAATGCAAACATATGCATGACGATGCATGACATGACAATGAGTGTTGCTAGGGGTGCCCAAGCGCGGTAGTAGGTGATACCGGCGAAGGGGGGAAACATCCGGGAAAGTATTCCCGGTGTTCCACGTTTTCGGACAAATGAACCGAAGGGGGAAAGTTGCGATTTTCTATGCTAGGCATGTGTGGCGGACGAACGGGTTGCGTATCCGGATTCGTCTCGTCGTTCTGAGCAACTTTCATGTAGAAAACATTTTCATCTAAGCTACGGTTTATTTTCTATGTTTTTCTAAAGTTTTAATATTTATCTGAATTTATCTAAATTAATAGAAATGGAATTATGACATCAGCATTGCATGGGGATGACGTCAGCAGTCAACACACTGGTTGACTGGTCAAAATGACTAGTGGGGCCCACTCGTCATAGACAGTGGGGCTAACAAAGGTTTATTTTAATTAGACTGAGTTAATTAGCAGTAGGGCCCCACGTGTCAGCGACTGTTTAGGTTAATTAATTAGTTTTGTTTATAAAAACGTTTTAATTAGTTTAATTACGCGGTGGGGCCCGCATGTCAGTGCCACTAGGCTGCCTAGTCAGCAGTTGACTGGGTCAACCCAGTCAACTGGGCCACCAGGGCCCACTGGCCAGCGACTCAGGGGTGGGGCCCGCTTAGCCACGTCGGCGGACGGCGCCGGAGCAACACCGGCGAGTCAAAACGCGGCGGCGCGGCTCGGGAGGTGGTCGGAAAACACGTACAGGGCACCGTTCGTCGAGTTTTCAGGCGCGTTCGAAAGCTACGGCTGCGCCACGTCCAACGGTGGTGGTTGTGGCGGCAGGGGTGACCGGAATCGAGCACGGCGAGCTCATCGGCGGACGACCGGAGTCGGGCGCGAGAGGAAACGGCGACGCAACACGTTAGCAAGCGAACTGAGAGGCCAGGCGAGACGTACATGAGGGGTGAATGCAACGGGCGCCCGTGACCATTTGGTCACCGGAGGCACGCCGGCGACGAGCGCAGGCGGCAGCGCGTTCGGGCGCTCAACGAGCTAGGGCATAGGGGCCATGGGGAAGCGCATGCACGTGTGCGTTGGGTTCCTGGAAGCGCCAGGAGCACGGTGACAGGCTCGGGCGAGCATGACGACGGCTGTGGCGACGGCCACGAGCTCGTCGGCGGCGGACAGAAAACGGGTGCGGTGGCAAGCTAGCTACAGCGCGCGAGGAAGCTAACGGAGAGGAGCGGGAGGTGGAGGAGCTCACCGAGCGGCACACACGGTGGCCCTTGGGGGTTTAAGCAGCACAGGGCGTCGCCGGAGTTGGTGAAGAGCGGCGGCGAAGCTCGTCGGAGCAGAGGAGGAAGACAGCAGCGTCATGGGTGTTGCGGTGGCTCCGAACTCCGACGGGGTGCACCAGTCAAAACAGCGGACGACGGCGGCCCTTGGAGACACAGTGGGGCGGCGAGGTGGGCACGGTGGCCGTGCCTAGGCCGGAGCCATGGTGGTGGTGGCGCTCGGATGCGATGGGGAAGGAGAAGCGGCGAGGTGGATCTGAGGGGAGAGGAGGCGTAGGGGCCGAGAGGGAGAGCGGGGGTGAGTGGGAGATGGGATCGAGGAGGCAGGGGCGTGGTGGCCTTATCCCCTCCCGGCGTCGGTGCCGGCGAGGCGGTCGGGCGGGGACGCGCCCCTGTTCCGACCCTGGTCGGGGGAACAGGGAAGGGGAGAGAGCGACCGGGGGAATGGGGGAGTGTGTTGGGTCGGCCGGATGGGCCAGGTGGGCCGGCCTGGCTATGAGCTGGGCCGCCTGGTCCAGTGGGGGGGGAGGGGGTTGGCTGCCTTTTTTCGTATTTGTTTGTTTTTGGTTTTATTCTTTTTTCTTTATTTCATTTTCCTTTTCTGTTTTAATTCAATTTACAATATTTATGCATTCTGTAAAAGTGTGTTTCCTTCACCTTAAATACCTAGGCATTACTTGGCACACTCTGAACATTTTAGTTTTGATGTTTGAAAACTTTTATCGTTTGCCATATTTTGAATTTGATTTTTGAACCGGTTTAGAACTAACGCGAGATTATCAACAGTAACGGAGGTGATGTGGCATCATTAGCAGAGTTTCACTGCAGCTTAATTATCCGGGCGTTACAATAGACCCGGGGGCCATAGGTTTCACTAGTGGCTTCTCTCAAGATAGCATAATCTACGGTGGGTGAACAATTACTGTCGAGCAATTGATAAAAAAGCACATAATTATGAGAATATCTAGGCATGATCATGTATATAGGCATCACGTCCGTGACAAATAGACCGAAACGATTCTGCATCTACTACTATTACTCCACACATCGACCGCTATCCAGCATGCATCTAGAGTATTAAGTTCATAAGAACAGAGTAACGCATTAGGCAAGATGACATGATGTAGAGGGATAAACTCAAGCAATATGATATAAACCCCATCTTTTTATCCTCGATGGCAACAATACAATACGTGCCTTGCTGCCCCTGCTGTCACTGGGAAAGGACACCGCAAGATTGAACCCAAAGCTAAGCACTTCTCCCATTGCAAGAAAGATCAATCTAGTAGGCCAAACCAAACTGATAATTCGAAGAGACTTGCAAAGATATTAAATCATGCATATAAGAATTCAGAGAAGAATCAAATATTGTTCATAGATAATCTTGATCATAAACTCACAATTCATCAGATCTCGACAAACACAACGCAAAAAGAATTACATCGAATAGATCTCCAAGAGAATTGAGGAGAACTTTGTATTGAGATGCAAAGAGAGAGAAGAAGCCATCTAGCTAATAACTATGGACCCGAAGGTCTGTGGTAAACTACTCACACATCATCGGAGAGGCTATGGTGTTGATGTAGAGGCCTTCCGTGATCGATTCCCCCTCCGGCGGAGCGCTGGAAAAGGCCCCAAGATGGGATCTCACGGGTACAGAAGGTTGCGGCGGTGGAAATAGGGTTTCGTGGTGCTCCTGGATGTTTTCAGGGTATATGAGTATATATAGGCGAAAGAAGTAGGTCGGTGGAGCCACGAGGGGCCCACGAGGGTGGGGGCGTGCTTACCCCCTTGGGTGCGCCCTCCTACCTCGTGGCCGCCTCGTTGCTTCCTTGACGTCCACTCCAAGTCTCCTGGATTGCGTTTGTTCCAAAAACGATCCTCGCGAAGGTTTCATTCCGTTTGGATTCCGTTTGATATTCCTTTTCTGCGAAACACTGAAATAGGCAAAAAACAGTAATTTGCACTGGGCCTTTGGCTAATAGGTTAGTCCCAAAAATAATATAAAAGTGCATAATAAAGCCCATTAAACATCCAAAAAAGATATTATAATAGCATGGAACAATCAAAAATTATAGATACGTTGGAGACGTATCAGCCATATCTGCATATGCTAGGCTCGTCAAGTTTAACCCGAGTATTCTGCGTGTGCAAAACTGGCTTGCACCCGTTGTATGTGAACATAGAGCTTATCACACCCGATCATCACGTGGTGTCTCGGTACAACGAACTGTCGCAACGGTGCATACTCAGGGAGAACACTTATACCTTGAAATTTAGTGAGAGATCATCTTATAATGCTACCGCCATACTAAGCAAAATAAGATGCATAAAGGATAAACATCACATGCAATCAATATAAGTGATATGATATGGCCATCATCATCTTGTGCCTTTGATCTCCATCTCCAAAGCACCGTCATGATCACCATCGTCACCGACTTGACACCTTGATCTCCATCGAAGCATCGTTGTCGTCTCGCCAACTATTGCTTCTACGACTATCGCTACCGCTTAGTGATAAAGTAAAGAAATTACATGGCGATTGCATTTCATACAATAAAGCGACAACTATAAGGCTCCTGCCAGTTGCCAATAACTTTTACAAAACATGATCATCTCATACAACAATTTATATATCATCACGTCTTGACCATATCACATCACATCATGCCCTGCAAAAACAAGTTAGACGTCCTCTACTTTGTTGTTGCAAGTTTTACGTGGCTGCTACGGGCTTAGCAAGAACCGTTCTTACCTACGCATCAAAAACCACAACGATTTTTCGTCAAGTGTGCTGTTTTAACCTTCAACAAGGACCGGGCGTAGTCACACTCGATTCAACTAAAGTTGGAGAAACATACACCCACTAGCCACCTGTGTGCGAAGCACGGCGGTAGAACCAGTCTCATGAACGCGGTCATGTAATGTCGGTCTAGGCCGCTTCATCCAACAATACCGTCGAATCAAAGTATGATATGCTAGTAAGCAGTATGACTATTATCGCCCACAACTCTTTGTGTTCTACTCGTGCATATAACATCTACGCATAGACCTGGCTCGGATGCCACTGTTGGGGAACGCAGTAATTTCAAAAAAATTCCTATGATCACGCAAGATCTACCTAGATGATGCATAGCAACGAGCGGGGAGAGTGTGTCCACGTACCCTCGTAGACCGAAAGCGGAAGCGTTTTATCAACGCGGTTGATGTAGTCGTACGTCTTCATGATCCGACCGATCCTAGCACCGAACGTACGGCACCTCCGTGTTCAGCACACGTTCAGCTCGATGACGTCCCTCGTACTCTTCATCCAGTTGAGGCCGAGGGAGAGTTCCGTCAGCACGATGGCGTGGCGACAGTGATGATGAAGTTACCGGCGCAGGGCTTCGCCTAAGCACTACGACGATATGACCGAGGTGTGTAACTATGAATGGGGGCACCGCACACGGCTAAAAGATCAACTTGTGTCTAAGGGGTGCCCCATCCCCCGTATATAAAGGAGGGGAGGAGGAGGCCGGCCGACCCTAGGGGGCGCGCCCAAGGAGGGGAGTCCTACTAGGACTCCAAGTCCTAGTAGGATTCCACCAAGAGGGAGAGAGGGGGAAGGAAGGAAGAGGGGGAAGGGAATGAAAGGGGGGCGCCGCCCCCTTCCCCTAGTCCAATTCGGACCCAAGGGGGGGTGCGCATGGCCAGCCCGTCCTGGCCCTTCCTCTCTTTCCACTAAGGCCCTAGAGGCCCATTAGTTCCCCCGGGGGGTTCCGGTAACCCCTTCGGCTCTCCGGTTTTACCCGAAACTCTCCGGAACACTTCCGGTGTCCGAATGTAACCTTCCAATATATGAATCTTTATGTCTCGACCATTTTGAGACTCCTCGTCATGCCCGTGATCTCATCCGGGACTCCGAACAACCTTCGGTCATCAAATCACATAAACTCATAATACAAATCGTCATCGAACGTTAAGCGTGCGCTCCCTATGGGTTCGAGAACTATGTAGACATGACCGAGACACATCTCCGGTCAATAACCAATAGCGGAACCTGGATGCTCATATTGGCTCCTACATATTCTATGAAGATCTTTATTGGTCAACCCGCATAACAACATACGATGTTCCCTTTGTCATCGGTATGTTACTTGCCCGAGATTCGATCGTCGGTATCCTCATTCCTAGTTTAATCTTGTTACCGGCAAGTCTCTTTACTCGCTCCGTAATGCATCATGCCGCAACTAACTCATTAGTCACATTGCTTGCAAGGCTTATAGTGATGATCATTACCGAGAGGGCCCAGAGATACCTCTCCGATACACGGAGTGACAAATCCTAATCTCGATCTATGCCAACTCAACAAACACCATCGGAGACACCTGTAGAGCATCTTTATAATCACCCAGTTATGTTGTGACGTATGATAGCACACTAAGTGTTCCTCCGGTATCCGGGAGTTGCATAATCTCATAGTCATAGGAACATGTATAAGTCATGAAGAAAGCAATAGCAACAAACTAAACGATCATAGTGCTAAGCTAACGGATGGGTCTTGTCCATCACATCATTCTCTAATGATGTGATCCCGTTCATCAAATCGCAACACATGTCTATGGCTAGGAAACTTAACCATATTTGATTAACGAGCTAGTCAAGTAGAGGCATACTAGGGACACTCTGTTTGTCTATGTATTCACACATGTACTAAGTTTCCGGTTAATACAATTCTAGCATGAATAATAAACATTTATCATGATATAAGGAAATATAAATAACAACTTTATTATTGCTTCTAGGGCATATTTCCTTCACTTGCACTATCATACCTGAGGCCGTGGCGTCTCAAGATCTCTGGATCTGGCACTCTTTCTTTGTCATGGCCGGATCACACAATGATATCAACGTGCTTCAGCGCTCGCTGGTGTTTGCTAGGCTTGCCGAAGGCAATAGCCCACCGGTGAACTTTACTATCAACGGCCACAACTACGACAAAGAATACTACCTGGGTGACGGTATCTATCCTCAGTGGACCACTATTGTGAAGACAATCCCCAACCCTGTCGGTGAGAAGAGGAAAAGATTTGCCCAAGAGCAAGAGAGTGCTAGGAAAGACGTCAAGCGTGCCTTTGGTGTTTTGCAATTTTGATGGGGCATCGTTCGGTATCCTACTAATACTTGGAGCACGCAGAAATTATGGGAGGTGATGACTGCTTGTGTGATCATGCACAATATGATCGTAGAAGATGAGCGCCCGGAACGTCTGTACGATCAAGGGTTTCAGTTTCAGGGTGAGAATGTTGTGCCTGAGTATGGAGGAGCAGCAACGTTTGAACAGTTCACCCAATTTTATCATGACTTGCGTGATTGGGAAACTCACATGCAACTGCAAAATAATTTGGTTGAGCATATGTGGGCTCATGTTGGCAACCAATAGATGTATCTTTTTTATTCAGTTTGCAAAAACTATGTGAGACATTTTTACTTTTATTCGGCTTGTAAAACTGTGCTATTTTATTCGGTTGAAACTATGTTATTTATTTGGTTCTGGACTATATGTTTGAATGTAAAAGTTGTGTGTGAAACAATGCAAAAAAAATAGGCTATTTGTTGAAAAAGGGCGGCGAGCCGGCCACGCCGGCACATATAGTGTTGGGCGCTGCAGACCTAAATCTAAAACAGGGCGGGTTTCGAACGGACGGTCGACCCAAACGGATAAAAAAACCGAAAAAATTATTGTTCGTTTGGGTCGGTGTGTTAGAGTTGCTTTTACAGGACCGGAACAAGGACAACCATGTATGTATGAGTACGTATTACACATATTCAGTATGCATGACGAAGCTGTGTCCTGTCCATCTAAAATAGTGTGTCTTTTGTCATTTAAAGTGCTATAAGAATCTCTTTCAGTGCCAGGGCAACCATGTGCGGTACCTTGTTTTTTTTTCGATAAATGTTCACTATCTTATGACGAGACACATCTTCAAATAAACGAGGCCTCATTAACATCCAGATCTAGTGATGCTGCCAAATGACCATGGTCCCTCGCATACGCCGAAATACATACACGACCCAGCGCTAACGGCCAGGATAGCACGGTACCCACGCGTACGGCGGCACAGGCACACAACCTGCTCTCGTTACATATCTCTGCCAACCTGCTCGTTCAACACCAATTTCCACTGCCGATTGTTTAGAAAAAAATAAAACCACTGGCGACGAGGAGGTCGCTCGACAATGAGCAGGATACTGGTGATTGGCGGGACGGGGAACATCGGGCAGCACCTTGTGACTGCGAGCCTCAACGCCGGCCACCGGACGGCCGTGCTCGTCCGCCCTGCCACCGTCGCACCCGACTCCGACAAGGCGAAGCTCTTGAACTCCCTCGAGACCCGTGGAGTCAGCGTTGTCTACGTACGCGCGTATCACAGTATTACAAGTTTACAGCTAACAGTTTATACAGTTTATATATGTACCCTTGGTAATCGAGGTGCGGTTAAACTCGGGGATGTTAATTGCGCGCGCATGCAGGGGGACATGAACGACCACGGGAGCTTGGTGGCGGCGATCAAGCAGCATGGGGAGGTTGTAATCTCCGCCGTCGGACACGGCAGGCCGGAGGAGCTGGACGGCCAGATCAAGATCGTCCAAGCGATAAAGGAGGCTGGAGATGTGAAGGTACATGCGCAGAAGCCTTCTTCAACTACATGCATTACGAAGATTGTAGCTTTTTCCTTCTTCTTGGAACTACGAGTATACGATAAGCGATTTTTGCTTTTTCCTTTAGAAAAGGGCTTTGGCGTGACATCGCATTTTCCGCTCATTTTTCTACGTGTTTGTTTATTTTAGATGGAGTAGTATATAGTCTGATTAGATGCAGAGGTCGGGCGTAATCTTCCTTTTAAAAAATAAATTAGTCTGATCTAGGAAGGGCTGGACAAATAGCTAATCGCGCTTCTTCTCCTCTTAGTTTTGGGTTTTTTTTTTCCTTGCCGGATTTGTAGTATGGTTTCAGCTCAAAACCAATATAACTACTTGTGCAGGAGCGGTCATGTTGTTGCTTAATCTGTTCTATTTACTTTTTGAGGGAATCTATTCTATCTTTACTTCACTCAGTCGTCTAGATCATTTTTGTGTTTTTTTTGTGGGAGAGCATTTTTGTCTAGACGGGAGAAACCTAATCAACAACCAAAGAAAAAGATGGACCCTCTACAATGAAAATGTTACCTCAACTACCCTAAAAAAATATTACCTCGACTGAATGTTTTTTTTTTATAACTAGATAATTGTCTGTGCGTTGCAACGGAGGTATAAATATTCTACTCCCTCTGATTCATATTAATTGACATTACTTTAGTATAAACATAAGTAGGGATAAACATATACTCCCTCCGTCCCATAATGTAAGACGTTAGTATCGTGTCAAAAATGTCTGAATATAGTACATTATGGGACGGAGGGAGTAGTACAATATGAAATGTCAAGAAACGTCTTACATTATAGGACGGAGGGAGTAGTAGAGATTTTGTTTTTTTAGCTGTTGAATATAGTACATACTCCATATTTTACTCCATTTAATACTGGACAGTATTTCTGAAGTTGCCCATCTAAGAAGTTCAATTTTACTCCATTTAATACTGGACAGTATTTCTGAAGTTGCCCATCTAAGAAGTTCAATTTTACTCCATTTAATACTGGACAATAATTCTGACCAGACAATTGCACCCATCAGACCAGGTCCATATGTGGTGTGTGACAAGGACGATATACATCGCAAAAGAAAATTGTCCATTTTAAAATAAACATCCTTGAAAAATTCACACATGTGCATGTATAACTCTAAACCGAGTGATAGTTGTGTCAGAGCATGTGCGTTTGTAATGTAAGGCCTCTTTTTTTTGAGAGAGAGGGTGTAAGGCCTCCTTTGATTAAGAGGATTGAAATTTGAAGGACTAGAATCCTTATGAATGTTTTCTATCTTGTTTCTTTGATTTATTGGATTGTACATCCTATAGGTAATTTTTCTAAAGATCCCTTTGTACTAAAGTCCATCTACTCAAACTTTTTTGACACAATCCTTCGATTTTTCTACGGTGCAACAACAAAATCCTATTAGATTTTTTATTCTTGTGCTTTTAGAATTCTGTGAACCAAAGAGGCCCTAAATATTGTATAATATTATACTCCTCCCATCCCATAATATAAGAACGTTTTTGACACTAGTAATTTCAAAAATGTTTTTATATTATGAAACGAAGGAAGTATGTGTTAATTGTCTCTTACCCTCATGATTTGGATTTTCTATCCTAGGGGGCCACGATCTACCGTCACATGTATAGTACCTATGGATCTAGTGCAAGTTGTCACACGTTGTATCAATATGCATGTTAATTTGTATCGCTCGTTCGTCATCAGCATCATATGTGGACAACACCCTTCGAGACATATTATTGTATTACTCCTATTTCTGTTACGAACTAAAAAAAACAACAACAAAACAGTACATGGTATGCACCCAGACGCAAGCTTACCTGGCGGGACGTCTACGTGAAGCTTCCACAGCCAACCTGACAACCCTGCTCACCGTTAGCCTGGCTCAGGCCACCGAATTCCTAGGCCTGAGAGCATGGCATGGTTAATAATACAGTCAAATATAAGAAGTTGACATGTCATCTACAACCAACCTTTTAGCCGTCATCCATAATAATAAGTTTTAAATATATATTAGTTTATTAATAGTTGGCTTATCTTACATCCTCACAAAATACATTGGGTCTCGTGTTGCAGCTGACTACTGACCAAGAGCCCGTTTTTCTTCTCTCTCATCTTCTCTTTCCTTCAACTAAGCACAGATATATTATTTTATTTCTTATAACTTGTTTATGTCATCCTATTGTAGTTGCTCTGACTCAAGCTAAACATAAAACAATATACTAATCCATGTCTATCCTATCCTTCTATTGGCCTGCCAACATATTTTATTGTACTGCATTTCTCACGCAGTTCCTCGGGCTGAAGTCATGAACCAAATCCTCAGGCTGATGCCATGAACCAAACAAGCACGTTGCCAACATGACTGACATGCAAAAATTATTGAAGTCTCCGGCTCCTCTCAGGCAGGCATTTTTCTCATGCACGCTACCCAGGTCGTCAACCAAACAGCCTACATGCTTACACACTTGTCCCATTCCCATCTGTCCATGGTATCTTAGCTACCGCAGACAAAGTAAAACCACTACTCCCGCCGTGCCGGTGCATTAGGCACGTTACGAAAACTAAATAATATTAAAACACTTAGGCGCGGTGCATTATAGATAATTTACGCTATCTAAGCAATAATTCATTTTAGGATAATATAAATAATTATACCGTGAATTATTTACTTGCATGTTGAGGTAGTACTGGTTTTATTTTGTTGTGGTATCTAAGTAAAAATTCATTTTTAGGATAATATAAATAATTCATGGCATCTAAGCAATAATCCATTTTTAGGATAATATAAATAATTATTTGTACCATGAATTAATACCATGTATTGTTTTTTTCTTTGTTTCGAAAATCATTGGTGGCAATTGACACCATTGCCTACATGGGAGCTCTGTCTCGTTGGGCATGCATCCATTGCTTAGATACCATGAATTATTTATATTATCCTGAAAATGAATTATGATGATGTACTATACTTGCATGTTGTGATAAATAAGTTAATGGGGGTCATTCTCTTGGGTATATAGGATTAGCGTATTTTCTTTCTCCCTCCTCCTCCTTAAGAAAAGTGTGGGGACCCCGACTCATGAGTCGTGATCACCGAATGCACGTGTACAATGATCCCAGAGATCAATGCTCACTGAACACACAGAAGCTAAATAACAAGAGTCTTACATCCATACATACCGTCTTACACAAATTATGACCCTTATGGTCAAGTCTTACATAGATAAAGCCACAAGGGCTGAATACCAAATAAACTTAAGCAGCGGAAATCCTTCGTCGATAAGTAGAACCCATGCCATCTGCCTCAACCCTACAGGCATTCTGACTGGGAAGCGTCCTAGTTCGCATGTTCGTCTCCAAAGGATTCTTCTTCAAACTCCTGTTCTTCCATGCCTGGCCAATTAAATAACCAGTGGCAAGCCAATGAGTACTTTGAATGTACTCGCAAGCAACCCATGATTGGAACAAGGCACAATAATGCAATGGTATAGCACTAAGTAGGTAGTTTGCAGAAAGCTAGTTTTGAGTGCAATGACATGATCTATCAACCTGTAAAGTATGCATCATGAGAGTACAGTTATCCGTATGAACAAGTTACAGATATCAACATAAACAGAGTTGGACACCAATCCAACTTGATCATTGTGTCAAGTCATCTGACTTAACCCAAGTAGTTCTTCCCACTTATCCAACACACACTGGTTTGAAAACAAGTGGACGTAGCCCAAGAGCGGTTACCCAACTGTCCTTGACCGTGGACACGGCTATTCGAATAGTTTTACACTCTGCAGAGGTTGCACACTTTACCCACAAGATCCGGGGAACTTCCGTGTCATCCACGACCCGCGGTACCTCAAGTACCCGAGGTAAGCACCCGATCACTATCTTTCCCTAGACGACACTAACATAGAGTCCACTCGATTGGTAGTAACCCCCGTGCCCAACATTTCACATCTTAAAATTGTGGAGCCTCGCTCCCATATTCATCACATGCCACTGGCACGGGGTACCAACGGTGTGTCCGGTGCCCCATAAAAATGTTCTTGGCCGCCCTACCTGGCAGGACCCCGTCCCGAGAGAGAGCACCAACTCTCCCCCATCACTAGTAATGCGGGCTCCAAGCTAGTATCGGCCTAGGTAATCAATAATGCCCTTTCCCATACAAGGGTAGAGTGGTTGCGCATGTAAGGTTGGAATAACGGTCGCAACTTAAACCAATCCGTTTTTGAAAGCAACACACACACTTGCCTCGGTACACCACTTCGTCATCAAGCGGTTACCCATCTCATTATCTCCCTCGGGCATAAGTGGCACCCGATGGGGTTTTCGAAAAGTCTTTTGAAAATACTTTGTCTCCATCACCATGCATATTCCCATCCCTTTTTGCGTAGCAACTACTCTAGCATCCTATCTACTCCCACCGGCATAACCCTCATAGGAAGGTAGGGTCATGCATAATGCAAGTATCAACAAGGAAGTAACAGAGGCAACCCATCAAGGTGGTTACCACCTCATCATGATTCCGTTGCAACAACAATATGGTGCTATATGACATGCATAAAAAGGGTTTCATAGACATGGTCAAAGGGCTGCTTGCCTGGCTCAGCAAAGTATTCTTGGGTCTTCAAAGTCTTCTGGTCCAACTCCTTCGTTAGCAACGCAATCTATCGTCGCAAAATAATAACGAGAAAAATAAGGCAATAGCAAAATAGAAAAATCAAAGTGCTCAGAAAAATGTCAACTCATTTTTGTAAAATACTAGGAGGAAAACTAAGAAGGGGAAAACTCCTAGTTTTGGATTTGGAGTAGAATAATGGGAGAAATGGATTTTCGGAGGGGTTTAGATATATTCAAATTTGAATTTGAATATGAACAGTACATAAAACTTGTTTGGACATGAGTGAAAGTTATACCATTAAATAGGTGGGTTTTTTAGAAAAATATGGGAGTTGGAATTATTGCATTTGGATGAATATTTAATCCTGTGGAATTTCTGGAAAAGTGACAGAAAAAGAAAAGGAAAAAGGCCACTGTGCAACTGGGCCTATTTGGCCACAGTGCAGCAGGCCCAGGGGGAATCCAGCCCGCGCGAGGCTGCCACGTCGAAGGCGTATTTGGGAAATACGCCTCCAGCCGACACAGCGAACCGGTGCGCGCGCGTGTGTGTTTTTAACCTGACGTGTGGGACCCATACGTCAGGACGTGAGGCTGACGGACGGGCCCCACGGCCGTCGTCGTCAACCTCGGGTCAGAGAGGGCGGCGAGCTCACCGGCGTCGCGGTGGTCGACGGCGAGGCGATCTGAGGGCACCGACGTGCTCAGGACGGAGTCGCCATTCGGGTGGAGGTGGAGTTGGTCGCCTGGGTGCAGGGGTTCGCCGGCGACGAGGAAGCCGGCGGCAGAGCTTCGGGAGATGCTTGCCCCGGTCGATTTCGGCTGCAATAGAGAGGGGGAACAGAGGGGAAATGGTCAGGGAGGTGTTGAGGTTCCAGATCAAGAGATAGAAGAGGCGGAGAGAGCCTGTACCCCGAGATCGACGGCTACCCGAGGCGGCGGAGCTCGAGCTCGATCTCGAGCTCGGGTGCTCCTGGAGGAGAGTGGAGGGCACAGGGGGCCGATTTGGAGTAGGTAGGAGCGAGTGGTGGTGAGGGAGAGGCTCGGGGAGGCCTTTAAGTAGGCGAGCCACGGCTCACCGTAGACCTGTGCGCCGGTGAGGTTGTTGCCGTTGTTGTGGGTCACGGGGGCGTGCATGGGCGTGTCTGGGGTGCTCGTGGGTTCGGTCTAGAGTGAGGGAAGGAAGAGAGAGGGGGCAGGGGGCCAGAGGCGCCGCGCGTGTGAGCACGCTTACTGGTGCGCTCGGGCGGTCGTCGCGCGTGCGAGCTGGGGCGAGAGGAGGGAGAAGGAGGAGGGGGCCGACCAGCTGCCGTGTTGCGGACGTCGAGGCGTCTCGTCGGGCGCGCTGGGGAGGCCCGAGGTGGCCGGAGGCGGTTGGAAGGGGGTGGCTACAGTGCCTGGCCGCACTGTAGCGCGCTCCAGAGCGCCCAAATGGCTTGGCATGCCATTTTCTAAGTAGTGTGGGCGCCCCCAAGCATGTCCAACAGATCTAGGAGGGAGTAAAGAAAGAGGGGAGTGGCCTTGGATGCTTTGGGTGGCCAGTGGGTGAAGAGAGAGGAAGGAGAAGAGTGGAAATGGGGCTGTCCAGAATAAAAAATTGGTGGTTTCATCCCCTTGATCAATGAGCATTGACTTGTGCTAAATGCCAGAGGTAGAGGAAGGTTAGGAGGAGGTGTGGTAAACGGGAGAACTCATTTGGATTAGTGGAAGAGGCCCAAACAGGGTTTTTAGCTAAAATGCAGAAGGTGTTTGATATGGTTTTGGGGTACTTGCACTGATTTCCTTATTGTGCCACTTGGCAGGGGTGTTTTTTATGACAAAATGACAGGGTATAAGGAAGATGAGCTCATTTGTAAGAGTTTGCTAATGTAACTTTGGCAAACCCTAGAAAATCACTTCCCCTTGATGCACCACTTGGTGTAGTGGCCTCATTTGGTCATGTGAACATGCTCACAAAAGTTGGGGTCAAGGAGAGAAAGTTGGTAGTACAAAGTTGTTCAAATTTGATTCTGGTCAGAGAGGGTTTTGGGGCATTTTGGTGAACCAAAATGACCTTAATTAAGATGAGGCTTTGCAAGGTGATCACAATATGCATTTGTGACTTGCTGGATTTTCCTTGGATTTTTATGAAAATATTTCCTGTAGAAATATTTCAAATCCTTGAAATGGGCAGAAGTGGTTTTGGGAGGTTTTGTCCAATATTTTGAACATGACCATGTGTTGAAACTCTTATATATGGAAAATATATGTCCATTGAGTTTCCCTGATTTTTCTCAAATATTTTTTTTAATCTTTAAAATAATTTTAACCTATTAAAGACCATTTCTGGCCTTAAGAAAAAGCCTTTAAATAAAATAGGAAAGTAACTTTTAAAATTATATTTTTGTGGTTTCTGGGTATCCTATTTCTAATAGGAGTCAAATATATTTTTTAAAAGATTTTTCACACCCTTAATTAAGTACTTGTAGTTCAAGTCTCCATTGAGGGGTTTTTGGAAAACCCAATTTAGAAAATACTTTTTGGCCAAAATATTTTTGCAAGAAATTATTTTTATGTCCTACACACATGGAATGATCATTGAGCAAGGTTTTGGATCAAGGAGAAGAAGTATAAGAGTTGGAGGATTTATTTGATTTTTAGAGCACTTGCAAACAGCAGACACAAATCAAATCAAGCAAAGACCAAACACTCAAAAGTTTTTGTCAAACCACAATTTATCCTAATTTATTAGCTTAAGTGTTGTGGCATGAAAATCAGGGTGTGACAAAAAGTCTCCTTCCTTCTCCCGTTGGTGCCGCCGCGGATCCGCCTCACCTCCGATGGCCTTTGGGTGGTGGAGGTGCGGAGGATATCGGACCCCGCCGGCGGGAGGGACCCCGTCCTCGTTTTTGCTAGGTTCAACGTCTTGGTTTGGGTCGTGTGGCGGTGGCGATGTCCCTTGATAGGAATAATGTCTCCCACGTCCTATCCTCGTCCTAATGGTGCAAATAGCGTCGTTGGAGGATGTGTGGAGGCATGTCTCTGTCAGATCTCACAGGATTCAGCCGGTGCGGGTCTTCGGTGGATCTATTTGGATCCAATTGTTGCTCGTCTACGTTCGTGTGGGTACATGTTTGATCTTTCCAATCTAGAACTCTCTTCATCGATGATGGTTGTTGCTCTGATGCGTTGGTCCTTTGGGGCCTTAGCACGACAACTTTCTGAATGTCTGCTACAAGTCTACAACAAGGTTTGTTCGGTTCTGGTGAGGAAGGAGCGGTGTAGGCGGCGCGCCTTCGGCTCGGACCAGTGCTTATAGTCGTCCCTAGTTTGTCCATTGACCTCGATGTAATTTTTATTACCTCTAGTATTCTTTATACCGCCATGATTGATGAATAGATTGGAACCTTCTCTCCCCCCAAAAAAGTATAGGATTAGCAACCTAAACTTTGCAGGGCCTATAAACCGCAAAGGAGGGAGTATGGCATTACTACACACCTAAATGACGGTTATGTGTATCCCAAGCAATCAATCGTACAGTGGAATTAGAGGGGTGGCTATGCCCGAGGACTATAGGCATTTCCGCGTCTTCTTTTTCTTGACGGCATTTCCATTTGAATTTAACCTTTTGGGGGGGGGGGCTTCTGATCTATTCATCTACTATCAAGGTACTACGACAAACACCGGAAGTAAAAGGTACATCAAGGTCCGTAGACCACCTAGCGACGACTATAAGCACTGGAGCGAGCCAAAGGCGCACTGCCGTCATCACCCCTTTAACTATCTAATGTAATATCAATTCTCCCCACCCAAAAACTTCAATTATGATCATTTATGTTATGAAAAAATAGTGAAGCTATATTTTATATGTTGAACTACAAAATCTTCTATTTTAATTTATGAATTGCATTTAAGTAAATTTCATTATCCTTCATGTATTATAACTTATAATAAAAGCTTTAATATATTTTTGGAAATTGAGTTTTCTAGATTTTACAAACCAGATGAGATAGGTATAAATTAAATCCAAAAATCACGGTCTATAATAGAGAATATATTTTACTAAAGAAAAGGTATCATATTTGAATTTGAATTAAGATTTTTAAATGTCATAAACTCAAATGGAATTAAACTTAGGAATTTCAAAATCAATGGAAAAAATAAATATGACATTTAATTTTGATTATACTTTTATGAATTTTTCAGAAAGTATTATAGAGTAAACATGAGATGGTTATGCTTTTGTCAATATTGTAGAACTGTTATAATTTCTTGTGACGTGATGCCTAGGTCACCTCTGATTTGGTCGCCACAGGGCGTGACATGCTTGACAATTTATCGAAATGAGAGTCTTGTGTTACAAGGGTAAATAAGGCATGGATTTCTTAAATTATCTCTTGTGAAAACTTCCATTTAAATGATGAAAGAAAATGTCACCCAAATAAAATACATGCTTAGTAGTAAAAAATATGTTTTAAAAAATACATCTAAACATACAATGACAAAAGAGTAAATGGGGGATGTTGTAATTGGAATTGTGCTTGAGGGGCATGCAAAATTTGTTTGCGAGATTATAACTTAATTAATTTAAACCCGAACTACCCAGTTAGATGCGATCTAATATAACCAATGAAATTTCACCCCTCCTCCCCATCCATACGTGATTAGGGTTTTTATCGAGTCAACCCCCTTGCGACTTAATTAGTTGAAAACCAAACTAGTTGCCGCCAATCTGTCTCGCCCTCAGCGGCCCTACCGATCATGGAGGTGCGGTGGACCCTAGTCCCTCATCGACAGGAGGGTTCCCATGTTTTCTTTAGGTAATCTTAGTGTAATGATCCGGGCGGTGAGGTGGTGATGATGTCCTAGAGTTAGAATAATATCCTCCTGACGTTTTCCGCTTCGGCGGAGGACGCGTGTAGGTGTGGTCCTGGCAGATATGTTTGGATCTAGTCCGCATAGTTCTCCGACAAATCTACTTAGATCAGGTTGACCCTAGTCTCCGGCGGATTCGTCTGGATTCAAGAGATGTTTGTGGTTGTTTGTTGTCGGTGTGTTTGCAGGTATGGTCCTTTTGATCCATGTGTTTTCTTCGTCGATGATGATTGTTGTTTTGGTGTGTTGGTCCTTGAGGACCTTAGCATGACGGTTTTCCGGCTGCGAACCGGTGAGGGACGGACGATGACGGTAACAGATCTTGGGCTTGCTCCAATGCTCGTAGTCCTTGCTAGGTGACCAATGAACCTAGTTTTATATATTTTACTTATGGAGATCTTTGTACTACTGTTACATTTTGTTGATAGATTATTAAACAACTTTTCAAAACTAAGATCTTTTTTAGCAAGAGAATTGTCACTAGCTAAAACTTGCTAAAATTCATGAAGTTTTTTTACTTGCAGTCTCACATCCTTTTTGATTGTAATGTGCGATGCAATGATGTCCGATGGTTTTCTGGGGGGGGGGGGGGGCGTGATTTTACTTCTTAGTCCATAGTCTTGGGTTTTTCTTAGCGAGACCTGGCTACTCATGTACTACTCCCTCCGTTCCTAAATATTTGTCTTTTTAGATATTTTAAATGGACTACCACATATGAATGTATATAAACATATTTTAGAGCGTAGATTCACTCATTTTGCTTTGTATGTAGTCACTTGTTGAAATCCCTAGAAAGATAAATATTTAGGAACGGAGGGAGTATTAAGCATGTATCTAACTAGCTTTGTAATAGGGTTTCGGCGTCACATTTTATTCGTTTGGCTGTGTGGCTTTATATATAAAGCAGGAAAAAAGCCTGCTTTGAGGATTTGGTTAATTTACTTCTTCGATGGAAGTCTGAACCGACAAAATACTGCAGCGTTTTGTGCCATCTGAATTCGGGTGTGACGTGGAGCATCATGCCGAACGCACCCTGGAGCCGGCAAAGAGCATGATAGTGGAATCCAAGCTTCGAGTTCGGCGAGCCATCAGAGACGCAGGGATTCCTCACACCATCATCTGCAGCTACTGGGCCATTGGCTTGCTGTTTTCTACACTCGGCAACTCCGGAGAAAATGGCCCTCTGTCGACAGGGGTGGACATCTTTGGTGATGAAAAATCACGAGGTAAGCATTTACTATTTCAACGTGTCATCTACTCCCTTCGTTTTTAAATATAATATTTTTATAGATTTCAATATAAACCATATACGGACATATGTAGATATATTTTAAAGACTCATTTTTGTTTCGTATGTAGTTTCTTATTTGTTGGAGTTGTGTCGAATATAGTGTACAAGGTAGGTTACAGTTGGACTTGTAGTTGTAATGTGTTTAGATAGGACATGGAGTCGTGTCCTAGTAGGACACTTGTATCCTAGGCCTCTCATATATAGTGGGGGTAGACACACGATGTAACATATGCCAAAGCCTGTTCGGCAACGCTCCAACTCTCAATTTCCATTAACTCCGTAGTGGAGCTGAGCCGAACAAGAAAACTCCGTGGAGTTCAAATCGAGAAGCTGACTATTCTCCTAGTGCAAATTTGTAGGAGTTGGGGAAGCTGCCTTTTCCTGGCTCCGTGAAAACGAAGGAGCTGGAGTTGATCGTTATTACGAGGTGCTGCCACCGCCAAGTGACCTCTGCGTACCGGTTTGATTGATTTCTCCCCCGAACAGCCCATGTCTCCCTTTTGGTAGCCTCTCCATCATGGTTGATGTACATTTTTTAAGGAGAAAAAGGGTACCGATGTAGCCTATCGAGCTGGGCTTTGCTCCCTTTCCTCTCAAACGGGCTTCAGCCCATCTAAATGGGTTGTCAGCCCATGTCAGCGACGAGAAGCAGGAGCTGCGCAGCCGAACGTATTTCCATCACCGTGAGAAGCTGGAAATCGAATCTAGGAGTAGAAGTTGAGGAGTTTGGGAAGCTAGGCCGTTGCCGAACAGGCCCATAATAGCACCGGAACGCAGGGGAAGCCGGCGGCATGTGCCGGCATCCAGGGCGACCGGGTGCGGTATTGTGACGGTGTCACGGGGAGGAGCGCCCGTAGTCATGCCCCGGGGATGTAGCCATATCAGTGAGACTCGTTAACAAATCTTGGTGCCGTGCTCGTGTGATTGCTTGGTCCTCGGATGATCGACGGTGACCTCGGATTTATTCTTCAAGTGGTATCATGATCGAGGTTCAAAGGAGGTCGCAGTTGTTGATAAAGAGGAAGGATCAGGAGATGCAGCCGGCAGCGGTGTGGTTCTTAGCGAGATCGAGAAAAACGAAGATCAAAGACAGACGCGTGTGCACGTGGTAGCAACAGAATTCAGCAGCAGGCGAGGCGTACGTCGATCGAAATTGATAGATCGGTCGGGCGAGCGTTCAGGCAGCAGCGCACATGACTCGGCGACAGGCAACAAGCTAGGCGGGGCTGCTAGGGCAAACTGCGAGCGACCTGGCAACGTGCCTGGTGTGGCTACAGGCGGATGGGGTCGGGCGGAGGCCAAGTAGCACCAGATGCTGTTGGGCTGGCCGATTTGGGCCATGGGCCAAGGGCGTGCAAAGCTGGAGACTGTTGCAAGGCTCAGCCGTTGTGAGCTACATACGAGATTTGTTTTTGAAACAAAAGTGGACCGGGTCCTCGTATATGACGTGGAAGAGGCAAAAGCAACACATCGAATCGGCGGAAAGAAAATCCATCAGATTATCCATCGGAATAGCAGGAGCGTTGGCAAAGCAAGGCAACGGCCAGCATTGTAATTAGTGCCAAGGGAGCTGCCCATCGCGTGAAGACCAGGAGGTCTTTTTTGGCTGGAGTTGTGCACGGAAGTGCTTGTGTACTTCGGCGTCGCGGGGATAGCTTAGGTATTTTTCTCGCAGGGTCAGCCGTACAAAAACTATGGCGCCAACAGGTACCAGGTTAGAGGTGGTGAAGTTTGTGGGACTGAAAACCTTGGGTTATGGCAGACAGAGTTGAAAGATTTGTTGGCGCAATAGGGATGCTTGAAGGGGTTGCAGGAAATCATGTCAGCTAAGACGGAATTATCATGTGATGATGGAAATTCGTAGAAGATGATTTGAGAGCCTCGAGCGTGTCGTACAGTCGAACGAGTTCGGCTAGGTTGGACTACGCAGTCTGACGGATCGACGCAAGTCGGTTGGTACAGAAGACGGTGGTGAGATCGGCGATGACGACATAGGAGCGTGATGCTGATAGTGACCGACTTCTGGGGCGTGGAAACACGTGGTGCAGGCCCGAGGGCTTGTGTGGCTTCGACAAGACTATGGCGCGGGGTTGATTCAAGACGGTGCACATGAGTTTGGAGTCGACGAGGCGCGGGGTGGCACGTACAACCACCATGGAGTCATGTTGAAGCTGGAGCTGAAGTTTGGAAGACTTCACTCGGTGCTGATTGAGGGGCTACGGCGTAAGTCGACAGAGAGTCGAAGCCTATTCAGCAGGAAAAAGCGAGGGACACGTAGTTCGGACTGAAACCCAATGGTCTGATGGAAGCTTGAAACTCGTCATCGGTCGGTGATGATCGGTGGTACTCTACAGTGGGGGTTGAGTGGTGTGGGTCGCGACCCTTGAGACTCAACCGGGGCAGCGGAGGCTCGACGCGGTAATAGCGGCGAGGCGTGCGGTATGCACGGGACATGGAGACGGGCCAGGGCTCTGGTGGTCATGCATGTGATGAGACAACTGTGAATTTGACTCGGGATGACTAAAAGCAATGGTGAAATTCCTTCTAGTTTCAGACATGCAGTCAAGAAATGAGCAGTGATGTTGAGTTCAGGTAACTCTTATATGTGACACCAATATGTGAGTTGTTCATTGTCACGCAGATCAGTGATTGGTGTGTGATGGCGTTGACGGATACTCTGGAAGTTAGGAGCACAAACAAGAGTAACAAGGAACTTAATTTTGCTCGAGTATTGACTGTGGCCAAGAAAAGAGGACTACAAGTTGCAGATGGAGTCACATGGAGTCTTTGAAGTAGCAGCGATACTCATGGGATAAGCTCAAGTCCAATGTACATGGAAGTTTGACGCATGAACAAATCCAGGGTAGTGGAGTATATTCGCCAAGGTGTAGTTTGTTGGAGTTGTGTCGAATATAATGTACAAGGTAGGTTACAGTTGGACTTGTAGTTGTACTGTGTTTAGATAGGACATGGAGTCGTGTCCTAATAGGACACTTGTATCCTAGGCCTTTCATATATAGCGGAGGTAGACACACGATGTAACCTATGCCAACATAATAGCACCGAAACGCAGGGGAAGCCGGTGGCATGTGCCGGCGTCCAGGGCGACCGTGTGCGGTATTGTGACGGTGTCACGGGAAGGAGCGTCCGTAGTCATGCCCCGGGATGTAGCCATATCAGTGAACATCGTTAACAAATTTTGGTGTCGTGCTCGTGTGATTGCTTGGTTCTCGGATGATCGACGGTGGTCTCGGATTTATTCTACATTATTGAAATCTTAAAAAAACTTATATTTAATACGGAGGGAGTAGATGTAATTTCTGAGTTCGGCACTACTTTTTCAGCCATCTTTGTAGACGAGAAGGATATGAGTATGCTGACCATAAGAGCCGTGGAGGACCCACGAACGCTTGACAAGATCCTGCACGTGCGCCCTCCCGCCAACATGCGCTCCTTCGGCCAGCTCCTCCATCTCCTGGAGAAGAAAACCGGCAGGACGTTCGAGAGGCACTACGTCACCGAACAGGAGCTCGCCAAGAAAATCCAAGGTAGCTTCCTATCAATTCATCCGTACATGGTAGCTAGTTACATATGAAATGGTGTGTGATCGTCTACAAATCGAGCTGATCGTCTTCGCCGGGGCTCTAAATGCAGAGGCTCCGTTCCCTCTCAACTTTCAGCTGGCGATGGTGCACTCGACGCTGGTGCACGGCGGGGCGGGCGAGCGCGCCGTCGACCCGGCCGTCGACGTGGAGGCGACGCAGCTGTACCCGAACATACAGTTCGCCACGGTGGAGGAGTGCCTGGATGGCCTTCTTCTCTGACTCTGACTGAGACTGGAAGAGCCGGTGTGCGAGCTGTGATGTTACATCGGCCGTTATCTTATCGCCGGCTTGTGTGGTTTCATTTCATTCAAGTTACATTGTCATGTGATGTGTCAAAAAGATCCCTAAAATCAAGATCCTCGTTTACGTCCACTCTCCATGTGCCATGTTAATCTAGTGCCCATTTGGAACTCTAGTTATGCGTCTCGTCGAATCCGGTTTCGCTCGTGGCACTAGAGGGAGAAGTGTCTTCGCCCACAGGGCCCGTGGGTGTGCTAGCCCAGTTCGCGGCCGCGCGTTCGCTGCTTCATTTTACCGTTCGTTTTTCCTCTTGTTTTTCTTTGTTTTGTTTTTTCTTTTCGGGTTCTTCATGTTTTTCTGGATTTTTTTTCTTTCCGGTTTTTTTCTTTCACTAAAAGCTGATGAGAAATTTTTCAATAAAAGGTGCACAAAATTTTCAGAAAATGATTACATTTTGAATTTTATTTTTTGAAAAAAGGTTGAAATTCCACATTTTGGTCGTAATTAAAAAAGTAGTTTTTACTTTCTAAATCTTGTTCCAAAAATTTAGCATTTTTTAGAAGATACGTTCATGTTTCCAAAAATAGTTCCTTTTTCAAAAATTTACTTTTTAAAAAATTATTCACAATTCATAAAAATAGTTGGGAATCCGAAATTTGTTAGTGATACTAAAAAATGTTCACATTTTTAAAAAATAATCCATGTTTCCAAAAAGCTTTCATACTTTTCAAATTTTGGTCGATTTTTAAAATATGTTCACTATTCAAAAAATTAGTTCATAATCCGAATTTTTTTCACAATTTTACAAAAACAGATTTTTTTTGAAGTAATCACGTTTTAAAAAAATCACGTTTTCCAATTTTATCCACTTTTCAAAAGGTACTAAAAGACAACACCGGTTTTTTGGGGTGAAAAAAAGACAAAAAACATAAGAAGAAAATTATAAAAAGTAGCTTCTTTCGCAAAGTGGGCCAGCCCATTTGTGTAGGCTTCAGCGAACCCACTCCTAGTTGATGCACAAGCTCTCCGGGGAGGATGTGTCCTAGGATATCGCTTCGTTCCCAACTGCCTTGCACAGGCGATTCGGAGGCGACAGTTTCCTCTGGTGAACTCCGGCAACGCAGCGGCTTCTGTCCTCCTCTATTCGTTGCTTCAGCAACGCGAAGCAGCGGATGGAGGGGGGCTCCTGTTTGTTTCCGTGTTGTTCCAGGTAGGATCATTGTTCTGTTTGGTGGTGCCGGGACGGTGAGGACGGCTCCACGTCGAGTAAATTTGCCTTGATTTCTTTCTCACCACAGCGATGCTCTCCATGGCATCGACGAAGGGCCGGTGGTTTTGTGTACTTGTCTTTCTCTCGGGGTGGCGAGTTCAGTTTTTCTATCCGTGGATGGTGGTCGCTGCATGTTTGGTCGCTGCATGTTGCAGCGACGGCATCATCCGGGGTGAAGTGGTATTCCTGAAACTGGGATGATGGCTTGTAGGCGGCGGATCCGGTTTTGTTCCCCACCCTTGTCGACGCGGTGCAGTGGATTCGGGTCCAGGCTAGCACGGGGACAATCTCCGGCCGGTGCGCCACAGCGATATGTGCCTTGCTGCTCGCAGCGGGCCTGTTCTTCAGTTCTAAAAGCCTCTTTGGCGATGGCGCGGCCATGGATCTTGCAACGATGGAAGCTGGGCTTTAGTCGTGATGAGCCTCTCGACGACTAAGAAACTTGGAGGCAATCACTAGTTTAGATGTGTGCGAAACCCCAATGAACCTTCTTGTAATCTTCTTTGTATTTGGACTTAGTCTGCAATGTTTCCAGAAAATCTGTTTTTCCCTGGCACTTCTACTATTTTCTGTGTGCACATGTTCTTGTAACTCGGTTATTGTTTAATGAATGGCACGGTAACTCTAAAAAAACCAGCGATTGGACATGCAGCCCAATTCGACAGCTCTGTTCTTTCCTTTTGGTTTTCTCCAAGAAAAATGATTGTTTGATGTTTGATTTAGAAAGATACATAATCGCAACATCTAAAGAAATGTCCAGGATTAAAAACAGTGAACTAAAAATATAATCCTAGACTTAAAAATGATGAAATTTTGAAAAACTATTCACATATTTAAAAAAAAGTGCTTTAAAAATACCCTGATTGCAAAAAATGTTCATGAACCATATTTTTTCCCAAAAAATGAAAATATTCTTGAATTTTAAAAAAGACATTGAATTAAAAATATGTTCGTGTATTAACAAATTATTCTTGTTACTAAAAAATATTCGTGAATTGATAAAATGTCATTGGATTAAAAAGGTTTTTGTGTTCTCATAAGATATATGCAGGAAAATAATTAAATCTCTTGAATTTTGAAAATCTTAATGAATTATTAAAGTGGCTCCCCTTGTCGGAGGAGGACGGGTGTTTGCTGCGGCGGCGGTACTCCTCGCGTCGAAGGAGATCACGATCTCTTTCTTAATGGAGGAGCCGGCCGCCATGGGGCAAGACAGCCCCGGAGAGTAAGGTTGGTGGGGCCACGATCAAGAGTCGCTCGCCCGGTGCCGAGGCCCGGGACTTGCCCATTGCTGGTGAGTGAAGGAAGAGGGAAGAGGCGGAGGTTTGCAGAGATGTGGAGTGCAGAGTGTGTTGTGGACGTGGACGACGTCGATGTTGTGCTTAAATAGTCGTGACCAGGCGAACGGAGAGTCAGACTGCTTCAATGCGGCGTAGCGATCGGAGTTGGTTTCTCAGAATGACACGTCCGCATTGAAGCGGTTTCGCCCGTCTAGTAGCGTTGGTCAGCGTCGCCCTCCCGTCCGATAACATCGTGCGGAATCAATGCCAGCCGCTGCGGCTCTGGGCCGACATAGAATGCGGCGCGTGAAGTGGTGCATCTGTTGGAGACAGGCGCGAGAGTGGATTTTGGGAGGGTCCGGGTTGTTGGACCTTAGAGCATCTAGAGTCGGGCGGCCCCAACCTGCTCAAACACCCGGGCGGACGGCCCGGTCACAAAAATTTGACCCAGACGGGCTCCTTAAACGGGTCTCAGACGCCCAAGTTGACCGACACCCCTCATATCCAGCCCAAATATGGGGGCGCCCGGGCGCGTCCACCACGTCGGACCCGACAACCTTACCCCACCATAATTTGCACCAAATCGACCAAACCCTTCCTCCTCCTCCCACCTCCCTCCTACTTTTCCCGTGCCCGAGCCCTCGCCAACCACCACCCTTGCTCCCCATCCTCACCACCGGTCCTGATCCTCCGTCCTAGATGCCATTGATGTCTACTACGCAACCTTCTTCTTGTAGACGTTGTTGGGCCTCCAAGTGCAGAGGTTTGTAGGACAGTAGCAAATTTACCTCAAGTGGATGACCTAAGGTTTATCAATCCGTGGGAGGTGTAGGATGAAGATGGTCTCTCTCAAACAACCCTGCAACCAAATAACAAAGAGTCTCTTGTGTCCCCAACACACCCAATACAATGGTAAATTCTATAGGTGCACTATTTCGGCGAAGAGATGGTGATACAAGTGCAATATGGATGGTAGATATAGGTTTTTGTAATCTGAAAATATAAAAACAACAATGTAACAAGTGGTAAAAGTGAGCACAAACGGTATTGCAATGCTAGGAAACAAGGCCTAGGGTTCATACGTTCACTAGTGCAAGTTCTCCCAACAATAATAACATAATTGGATCATATAACTATCCCTCAACATGCAACAAAGAGTCACTCCAAAGTCACTAATAGTGGGGAACAAACGAAGAGATTATTGTAGGGTACAAAACCACATCAAAGTTATTCTTTCGGATCAATCTATCATAGAGTTCGTACTAGAATAACACCTTAAGACACAAATCAACCAAAACCCTAATGTCACCTAGATACTCCAATGCCACCTCAACTATCCGTGGGTATGATTATACGACATGCATCACATAATCTCAGATTCATCTATTCAATCCAACACAAAGTACTTCAAAGAGTGCCCCAAAGTTTCTACCGGAGAGTCAACACGAAAACGTGTGCCAACCCCTATGCATAGGTTCATGGGCGGAACCCGCAAGTTGATCACCAAAACATACATCAAGTGGATCAATAGAATACCCCATTGTCACCACGGGTATCCCACGCAAGACATACATCAAGTGTTCTCAAATCCTTAAAGACTCAATCCGATAAGATAACTTCAAAGGGAAAACTCAATCCATTACAAATGAGTAGAGGGGGAGAAACATCATAAGATCCAACTATAATAGCAAAGCTCGCGATACATCAAGATTGTGCCAAATCAAGAACACGAGAGAGAGATCAAACACATAGCTACTAGTACATACCCTCAGCCCCGAGGGTGAACTACTCCCTCCTCGTCATGGAGAGCGCCGGGATGATGAAGATGGCCACCGGTGAGGCATCCCCCTCTGGCAGGGTGCCGGAACAGGGTTCCGATTGGTTTTTGGTGGCTACAGAGGCTTGCGGCGGCGAAACTCCCCATCTATTTTGTCCCCTGATGTTTTTAGGGTATATGGACATATATAGGCGAAAGAAGTCGGTCAGGGGAACCACGAGGGGCCCACGAGGGTGGAGGGCGCGCCCAGGGGGGTGGGCGCACCCCCTGCCTCGTGCCTTCCTCGTTGATTCCCTGACGTGTACTCCAAGTCTCCTGGATTGCTTCCGTTCCAAAAATAACTCTCCCGAAGGTTTCATTCCATTTGGACTCCGTTTGATATTCTTTTTCTGCGAAACACTGAAACAAGGGAAAAAACAGGAACTGACACTGGGCTCTGGGTTAATAGGTTAGTCCCAAAAATAATATAGAAGTGTAAAATAAAGCCCATAAACATCAAAACAAATAATATAATAGCATGGAACAATCAAAAATTATAGATACGTTGGAGACGTATCAGCATCCCCAAGCTTAATTCCTGCTCGTCCTCGAGTAGGTAAATGATAAAAACAGAATTTTTTATGTGGAATGCTACCTAACATATTTATCCATGTAATTCTCTTTATTGTGGCAAGAATATTCACATCCATAAGATTCAAGACAAAAGTTTAATATTGACATAAAAATAATAATACTTCAAGCATACTAACAAAGTAATCATGTCTTCTCAAAATAACATGGCCAAAGAAAGCTATCCCTACAAAATCATATAGTCTGGCTATGCTCTATCTTCATCACACAAAATATTTAAATCATGCACAACCCCGATGACAAGCCAAGCAATTGTTTCATACTTTTGATGTTCTCAAACTTTTTCAATCTTCACGCAATACATGAGCATGAGCCATGGACATAGCACTATAGGTGGAATAGAATGGTGGTTGTGGAGAAGACAAAAAGGAGAAGATAGTCTCACATCAACTAGGCGTATCAACGGGCTATGGAGATGCCCATCAATAGATATCAATGTGAGTGAGTAGGGATTGCCATGCAACGGATGCACTAGAGCTATAAGTATATGAAAGCTCAACAAAAGAAACTAAGTGGGTGTGCATCCAACTCGCTTGCTCACGAAGACCTAGGGCAATTTGAGGAAGCCCATCATTGGAATATACAAGCCAAGTTCTATAATGTAAAAATTCCCACTAGTATATGAAAGTGACAACATAGGAAACTCTCTATCATGAAGATCATGGTGCTACTTTGAAGCACAAGTGTGGTAAAAGGATACTAGCATTGTCCCTTCTCTCTTTTTCTCTCATTTATTATTATTATTTTTGTTTTTTGGGCCTTCTCTCTTTTTTTGGCCAATTTTTTCTCCTTTTTTTATTTTTCGTCTGGAGTCTCATCCCGACTTGTGGGGGAATCATAGTCTCCATCATCCTTTCCTCACTGGGACAATGCTCTAATAATGATGATTATCACACTTTTATTTACTTACAACTCAAGAATTACAACTCAATACTTAGAACAAGATATGACTCTATATGAATGCCTCCGGCGGTGTACCGGGATGTGCAATGAATCAAGAGTGACATGTATGAAAGAATTATGAACGGTGGCTTTGCCACAAATACAATGTCAACTACATGATCATGCAAAGCAATATGACAATGATGAAGCGTGTCATAATAAACGGAACGGTGGAAAGTTGCATGGCAATATATCTCGGAATGGCTATGGAAATGCCATGATAGATAGGTATGGTGGCTGTCTTGAGGAAGGTATATGGTGGGTGTATGATACCGGCGAAAGGCGCGCAGTATTAGAGAGGCTAGCAATGGTGGAAGGGTGAGAGTGCGTATAATCCATGGACTCAACATTAGTCATAAAGAACTCACATACTTATTGCAAAAATCTATTAGTTATCAAAACAAAGTACTACGCGCATGCTCCTAGGGGGATAGATTGGTAGGAAAAGACCATCGCTCGTCCCCGATCGCCACTCATAAGGAAGACAATCAATAAATAAATCATGCTCCGACTTCATCACATAACGGTTCACCATACGTGCATGCTACGGGAATCACAAACTTCAGAACAAGTATTTCTCAAATTCACAACTACTCAACTAGCATGACTCTAATATCACCATCTTCATATCTCAAAACAATTATCAAGTATCAAACTTCTCTTAGTATTCAATGCACTTTATATGAAAGTTTTTATTATACCTATCTTGGATGCTCATCACATTAGGACTAAATTCATAACCAAAGCAAATTATCATGATGTCTAAGACTCTCAAAATAATATAAGTGAAGCATGAGAGTTCATATATTTCTACAAAATAAAACCACCTTCGTTCTCTAAAAGGATATAAGTGAAGCACTAGAGCAAACGACAAACTACTCCGAAAGATATAAGTGAAGATCAATGAGTTGTCGAATAATTATGTAACTATGTGAAGACTCTCTAACATTTAAGAATTTCAGATCTTGGTATTTTATTTAAACAGCAAGCAAAAAAATAAAAAATAAAATGACGCTCCAAGCAAAACACATATCATGTGGTGAATAAAAATATAGCTCCAAGTAAAGTTACCGATGAACGAAGACAAAAGAGGGGATGCCATCCGGGGCATCCCCAAGCTTAGGCTTTTGGTTGTCCTTGAATATTACCTTGGGTTGCCTTGGCCATCCCCAATCTTAGGCTCTTGCCACTCCTTATTCCATAGTCCATCGAATATTTACCCAAAACTTGAAAACTTCACAACACAAAACTTAACAGAAGATCTCGTGAGCTCCGTTAGCAAAAGAAAACAAAACACCACTTCAAGGTACTGTAATGAACTCATTCTTTATTTTTATTGGTGTTAAATCTACTGTATTCCAACTTCTCTATGGTTTATAAACTATTTTACTAGCCATAGATTCATCAAAATAAGCAAACAACACACGGAAAACAGAATCTGTCAAAAACAGAACAGTCTGTAGTAATCTGTAACTAACGCAAACTTCTGGAACTCAATTTTTTTTAACAAAATAGGACGACCTAGATAATTTGATTATTGATCTTCTGCAATTGTAATCAGTATTTTATCACGTTCTGGTGATTTTAAACAATTGTTTTTGTGAACCGAAAGTTTCTGGAATTTTCAGCAAGATCAAATAACTATCATCCAAGAAGATCCTATAGGTCTTACTTGGCAAAAACACTAATTAAAACATAAAACCACATCTTAACAGAATCTAGATGGGTTATTTATTACTAAATAGAACCAAAAAGCAAGAGACTAAAATAAAATTGGGTTGCCTCCCAACAAGCGCTAACGTCTAACGCCCCTAGCTAGGCATGATGATTTCAATGATGCTCACATAAAAGATAAGAATTGAAACATAAAGAGAGCATCATGAACAATATGACTAGCACATTTAAGTCTAAACCACTTCCTATGCATTGGGATTTTGTGAGCAGACAACTTATGGGAACAATAATCAACTAGCATAGGAAGGCAAAACAAGCATAACTTCAAAACTTTAAGCACATAGAGAGGAAACTTGATATTATTGCAATTTCTACAAGCATATGTTCCTCTCTCATAATAATTTTCAGTAGCATCATGAATAAATTCAACAATATAACCAGCACCTAAAGCATTCTTTTCATGATCTACAAGCATAGAAAATTTACTATTCTCCACATAAGCAAAATTCTTCATAAGAAATAATAGGAGGATATTGGGAAGTCTCTTCCCTTTCATTAGTATTCTCTTCATCTTCTATTTGTTTTCTTGTCTTTATGTAATTGGCAATATAAGGATTTTCAATGCAATTCACCGCACAATACATATAAATTTTTTCTAGATCAAAATCAAGAAGTTTATAACGGGCAAATTCTGGAAGATGCTTAGTTATACGTTTCATTTCTTCGTAACCCATAAGCAAACTAAGTTCATTATAATGTGCAAGGGAAATCAAGTCATCACAATTTTTGGACACGATTAGATCATGAAACAATTTGCATCGGATAGTTAAATGACCCCGTTCATTGCAAAGTTCACAAGTACGGCTAAGAAAATTTAAATTTTCAGCACAAACATCTAGCCTTTCTTGCAACAATTTAGTTTCTAAATGCTTATGCCTCTTGCAATATCTATTTTCCCTATTTGGTGTGTACTTGCAAACCCAATGCACTCCACAAAAATTGACATGTTTATAGGAGACATTTTCATCATAACTAGTGCAATCATCATTAGTACTATGGATATTCAAAGAGTTCATACTAACAACATTGCAATCATGCTCATCATTCATGGATTTAGTGCCAAACATTTTATAGACTTCTTCTTCTAGCACTTGAGCACAATTTTCCTTTTCATCATACTTACGAAAGATATTAAAAAGATGAAGCGTATGAGACAAACTTAATTCCATTTTTTTGTAGTTTTCTTTTATATACTAAACTAGTGATAAAACAAGAAACAAAAAGATTCGATTGCAAGATCTAAAGATATACCTTCAAGCACTCACCTCCCCGGCAACGGCGCCAGAAAAGAGCTTGATGTCTACTACGCAACCTTCTTCTTGTAGACGTTGTTGGGCCTCCAAGTGCAGAGGTTTGTAGGACAGTAGCAAATTTCCCTCAAGTGGATGACCTAAGGTTTATCAATCCGTGGGAGGCGTAGGATGAAGATGGTCTCTCTCAAACAACCCTGCAACCAAATAGGAAAGAGTCTCTTGTGTCCCCAACACACCCAATACAATGGTAAATTGTATAGGTGCACTAGTTCGGCGAAGAGATGGTGATACAAGTGCCATATGGATGGTAGATATAGGTTTTTGTAATCTGAAAATATAAAAACAGCAAGGTAACTAATGATAAAACTGAGCGTAAACGGTATTGCAATGCTAGGAAACAAGGCCTAGGGTTCATACTTTCACTAGTGTAAGTTCTCTCAACAATAATAACATAATTGGATCATATAACTATCCCTCAACATGCAACAAAGAGTCGCCCCAAAGTCACTAATAGCGGGGAACAAACGAAGAGATTATTGTAGGGTACGAAACCACCTCAAAGTTATTCTTTCGGATCAATCTATCATAGAGTTCGTACTAGAATAACACCTTAAGAAACAAATCAACCAAAACCCTAATGTCACCTAGATACTCCAATGTCACCTCAAGTATCCGTGGGTATGATTATATGACATGCATCACACAATATCAAATTCATCTATTCAATCCAACACAAAGTACTTCAAAGAGTGCCCCAAAGTTTCTACCGGAGAGTCAAGACGAAAATGTGTGCCAACCCCTATGCATAGGTTCATGGGCAGAACCCGCAAGTTGATCACCAAAACATACATCAAGTGGATCAATAGAATACCCCATTGTCACCACGGGTATCCCACGCAAGACATACATCAAGTGTTCTCAAATCCTTAAAGACTCAATCCGATAAGATAACTTCAAAGGGAAAACTCAATCCATTACAAGAGAGTAGAGGGGGAGAAACATCATAAGATCCAACTATAATAGCAAAGCTCGCGATACATCAAGATCGTGCCAAATCAAGAACACGAGAGAGAGAGAGAGAGATCAAACACATAGCTACTAGTACATACCCTCAGCCCCGAGGGTGAACTACTCCCTCCTCGTCATGGAGAGCGCCGGGATGATGAAGATGGCCACCGGTGAGGGATCCCCCCTCTGGCAGGGTGCCAGAACAGGGTCCCGATTGGTTTTTGGTGGCTACAGAGGCTTGCGGTGGCGGAACTCCCGATTTATTCCGTCCCCTGATGTTTTAGGGTATATGGACATATATAGGCGAAAGAAGTCGGTCAGGGGAGCAACGAGGGGCCCACGAGGGTGGAGGGCGCGCCCCCTTCCTCGTGCCTTCCTCGTTGATTCCCTGAAGTGTACTCCAAGTCTCCTAAATTGCTTCCGTTCCAAAAATAACTCTCCCGAAGGTTTCATTCCATTTGGACTCCGTTTGATATTCTTTTTTTGCGAAACACTGAAACAAGGGAAAAAACAGGAACTGGCACTGGGCTCTGGGTTAATAGGTTAGTCCCAAAAATAATATAAAAGTGTAAAATAAATACCATAAACATTAAAAACAGATAATATAATAGCATGGAACAATAAAAAATTATAGATACGTTGGAGACGCATCAGCCATCCAGCCCATCCCTGACCACGCGATGGAGACTGTGTTCGCCTCATCCATCGAAGTCCCCTCGTCGGCTTCGTCATGCAAGCAGAGAACATCGCTCGGAGGATGCGGCGATGCCGGCAGCGAGAGAGGGAAGCTACGACGGTGTAGCAGGGAGATATAGACATGGACAAGCAGTTGCCCCCCCCACCCCCCGCGCGGCCAAAATCCTGCAACCATCTATCTGTCCGCCAACATGGGTTGCGCCATCGGACCACGTTGGGACAAAGGAGGATCTGGCGGCCGATTGGGGAATTCCGGAGAGCTTTCAGCCCACGTAGATGCTGGCGGTGGACGATGTCTACTACACAACTTGTTCTTGTAGACTCGTGTTGGGCCTCCAAGCGCAGAGTTTTTTAGGACAATAGCAAATTTCCCTCAAGTGGATGACCTAAGGTTTATCAATTCGTGGGAGGTGTAGGATGAAGATGGTCTCTCCCAAACAACCCTGCAACCAAATAATAAAAAGTCTCTTGTGTCCCCAACACACCAAATACAATGGTAGATTGTATAGGTGCACTAGTTCGGCGAAGAGATGGTGATACAAGTGTAGTAACGATAATAGATATTGATTTTTTGTAATAGGAACAATAAAAATAGCAAGGTAACAATTGATAAAACGGAGCACAAACGATATTGCAATCCTTGAAAATGAGGCCTAGGGTCCGTACTTTCGCTAGTGCAATCCCTCAACAATGCTAATCTAATCGGATCATATAACCATCCCTCAACGTGTGATGAAGAATCACTCCAAAGTTCTTATCTAGCGGAGAATATAAGAAGAAATTGTTTGTAGGGTACGAAACCACCTTATAGTTATTCTTGCCGTTCGATCTATTCAAGAGTTCGTACTAAAATAAGGCAAAGTTATTATTTCCATTCGATCTATCCAAGAGTTTGTACTAAAATAACACCATATGATACGCATCAACCAACTCTAATGTCATCTAGATACTCCAATGTCACCACAAGTATCCATGAGTTACTTATACGATACGCATCAAACAATTTCAGATTCATAATGCTCGATCCAACACAAAGAACCTCAAAAAGTGCCCCAAGATTTCTACCAGAGAAACAAGGAAGAAAACGTGCATCAACCCCTATGCATAGATTACCCCAATGTCACCTCGGGAATCCGCGAGTTGAGTGCCAAAACATATCTCAAGTGAATCAATATAATACCCCATTGTCACCACGGGTATTCATATGCAAGGCATATGTAAAGTGCTCTAAAATCCATAAAAGTATTCAATCCGATAAAACGAAATCTCAAAGGGAAAACTCAATTCATCACAACAAGATAGAGAGGGAGAAACACCATATGATCCAACTATATTAACAAAGCCCGCCATACATCAAGATCGTGCCATCAAGAACACGAGAGAGAGAGAGAGATTAAACACATAGCTACTGGTACAAACCCTCAGCCCCGAGGGTGGACTACTCCCTCCTCATCATGGTGGCCGCCGGGATGATGAAGATGGCCATCGGTGATGATTTTCCCCTCCGGCGGAGTGCCGGAACGGGGTCTAGATTGGTTTTTCGTGGCTAAGGAGGCCTGTGGAGGCGGAACTTCTGATCTAGGGTTATTTCTGATGGTTTCTCTATTTATAGGATTTTTTGGCGTTGGTTTCACACGAAGATGGATGTCGAGGTGAGCACAACCCACCGGGGCAAGCCACACCCCTCTGGCGCGCCCTGGTGGGTTGTGCCCTCCCCATGGGTCTTCTGGCCCTCCCATGAAGCTTCGGGGGTCTCTTTTGTTCCAAAAAAAATCGTCAAAAAGTTTCAGCTCATTTGGAGAACTTCCATTTCTGCACAAAAAACAACACCACGGTAGTTCTGCTGAACAACGTCAGTCCGGGTTAGTTCCATGCAAATCATACCAAAACCATATAAAATTGTTGTAAACATGGCATGAGTACTTCATAAATTATAGATACGTTGGAGACGTATCATCATCCCCAAGCTTAATTCCTACTCGTCCTCGAGTAGGTAAATGATAAAAGAAATAATTTATGAAGTGTGAATGCTAGCAAAGTGCATAAGTTTGATCAATGATAATTTCAATCACTTTTCCTAGCATCATAGCAACAACTCTTTCTCATAAAACTCATCATGATAAAGTAGCAATTGGAAATGGAATTTTTTGTGTGGAATGCTACCTATCATATTCATCATATAATCTTTCTTTTGTAGCATGGACATTTGGACTTGAATGATTCAAAGCAATAGTCTATAATTTGACATGAGGACATCAATACTCAAGCATATCAACAAGCAACCATGTCTTTCAAAATATCAACACTAAAGAAAGTTATCCCTAGCCCATCATGCTCAATCATTGATCCATTCATGAAACAAATTCGAATATTAGCTACATCCAATGCACAAGTATGATCATAGTGCTCCCTAGTTGGTGCTTTATAAGAGAAGATGGAGACTCAAATAAAATAAAAGTTGCATAAAGTAAATAGATAGGCCCTTCGCAGAGGGAAGCAGAGATTTGTAGAGGTGCCAGAGCTCAAGCTTAAATTGAGAGATAAAAATATTTTGGGAGGCATACTTTTCATGTCAACGAAAACGACCGAGTAATTCCCAACACTTTCCATGCTAAATATATCATAGGCGGTTCCCAAACATAAAATAAATTTTATTTCTTTTTCCACCATACTTTCACACTCCACGACTAGCCGTATCCACGGGTGCCGTCCATACCAACACTTTCCAAGGAATTTATTGTTTGACAACATAAAGTAAATTTCATTTCATTTCGAGACTGGGCATCCCTATTACCACCGTACTCTCGTGCAATGACAAGTGAATAAACACTCATCTTGAGAATAACACATCTAGCATGGAAAAATATTAGCCACCCCCTGCCGTTTCATGAGCGGTACGAGTACACAAAAAGGAAATTTATTTTGAAAATTAGAGTTGGCACATACAAATTTACTTAGAACGGCACGAAAATACCGCATATAGGTCGGTATGGTGGACTCATATGGAAAAACTGGGTTTAAGGATTTTGGATGTACAAGTAGTATTCCCACTTAGTACAAATGGAGGCTAGCAAATAGATTGAGAAGCAACCAACAAAGAAACGAAAATTCACATAAACGAGCATTAAGCATAACTAACACCGAATAATGCACCACAAGTAGGATGTAATTTCATTGCATAACTATTGACTTTCGTGCTTGCATAGGGAGTCACAGACCTTAACACCAATATTCTTACTAAATCACAATTACTCACCAACATGACTCACATATTACTATCTCCATATCTCAAAACTATTGCAAGAAATCAAACTTATCATATCCAATGAACTACATGAAAGTTTTTTATTATATCCTTCTTGAATATCCATCACTTTGGGACCAATTCCAAAGCTTGTGTAAATTGTCATCACTAGTATCAACTCTCAAAATAAATAGAAGTGAAGCACAAGAGTGTTCGACAAACTACTCCAAAAAGATATAAGTGAAGATCAAGCGAGTAGTTAAGTAAATGGGTAGCTAACTGAGGACTCTCTCTTATTTTAAAAACTTTTAGATCTAAGTATTTTATTAGAATAGAAAGCAAAAAAATGACATTCCAAGAATGGCACACATCATGTGAAGAAGCAAAAACTTAGGCTCAACCGATACTAACCGATAATTGTTGATGAAGAAAGGTGGGATGCATACCGGGGCATCCCGAAGCTTAGATGCTTGAGACTTCTTGAAATGTTAATTTGGGATGCCTTGGGCATCCCCAAGCTTAGATGCTTGAGACTTCTTGAAATGTTAATTTGGAATGACTTGGGCATCCCCAAGCTTGAGATTTTGCGTCTCCTTAATTCCTTTTATATCACGGTTTCCTGAAATCTTAAAAACTTCATCCACACAAAACTCAACAATAACTCGTGAGATAAGTTAGTATAAATCAATGCAAAACCTTATCATTCTCTACTGTAGCAAAATCACTAAAATTATTATTTAACATTGCATACAAAATTCCTCTGCATATTTTATACTCCTATCCTCTAATAGAATCATTAAACAAGCAAACATATGCAAACATAACAGCAATCTGCCAAAACAGGACAGTCTGTAAAGGATGCAAGAATATCAATACTTGTATAACTAAAAAAAATCTGAAGATTTACCACACCGTAGAAAATTTATCATAGCTTATTGTGCAAAAAGTTTCAACATTTTATCACATTCCGACTTTTCTCGGGAATTTTTGCAACAACGATAAACTTTCTGTTTTGAAACAGCAACATGTAGACTTGCAAAATAAGCATGGTAAAGGCTATCATTGCCACTTTTATTGAAATAAAAGATGCAAAACATTATTCTAAATAACAGAAAGCAAATCCTAACAAAATAAAATGACGCTCCAAGCAAAACACACATCATGTGACGAATGAAAATATAGCTCCAAGTGAGGTTACCGATAATGTTGGAGACGAAAGAGGGGATGCCTTCCGGGGCATCCCCAAGCTTAGTTGCTTGGATATTCCTTGAATATTACCTTTGGGGTGCCTTGGGCATCCCAAGATTAGTGTCTTGTCACTTCTTATTCTCCTCATATCGATATATCACCCAAAACTTGAAAACTTCAATCACACAAAACTTAAGGGAACTTCATGAGATGGGTTAGTATGATAAAGAGCAAACCATTCACTTTGGTACTATCAAAGACAAGATTCATAATTGTTCTCGCACAATGCCTACTGTACCTTATCATTTCCATAATTTATATTGAGCAATATAAGCCATAGAAACTAGGAAACAAGCAAACTATGCATTAAAAACAGAATCTGTCAAAAACAGAACAGTCTGTAGTAATCTGTACTCTAACCATACTTCTGTTACTCCAAAAATTCTGAAAAATTAGGAAGATGTAGGAAGTTTGCATATAAATCATGTGTCAAAAATTCAGAATTTTATCACGTTCCAGTGAATTTACAAAATTTTGCTACTGGAAGCAAAAGTTTCTGTTTTTTGCACAAAATCAAGTCAACCATCATCCACACTATCCCAAAGGCTTTACTTGGTACTTTATTGAAACAAAAGCTATAAACATGATTAATACAGCATCTTAATCATGTGAACCACCAAAACAGTAGGGGTAAATGTTGGGTTATCTCCCAACAAGCGCGTCTCTTTAATGCCTTTTTAGCTAGTCATGATGATTTCAATGATACTTGCATAAAAGTAAAGATTTGAAACATAAAGAGAGCATCATGAATCACATGGCAAGCACATTTAAGTCTAACATGCTTCCTATGCATAGCGATTTTGTGAGTAAACAAATTATTGGAGCAAGAATCAACTAGCGTAGGAAGGCAAAACAAGCATAACTTCAAAACTTTCAACACATAGAGAGGAAACTTGATATTATTGCAATACTGATGTCTACTACGCAACCTTCTTCTTGTAGACGTTGTTGGGCCTCCAAGTGCAGAGGTTTGTAGGACAGTAGCAAATTTCCCACAAGTGGATGACCTAAGGTTTATCAATCCGTGGGAGGCGTAGGATGAAGATGGTCTCTCTCAAACAACCCTGCAACCAAATAGGAAAGAGTCTCTTGTGTCCCCAACACACCCAATACAATGGTAAATTGTATAGGTGCACTAGTTCAGCGAAGAGATGGTGATGCAAGTGCAATATGGATGGTAGATATAGGTTTTTGTAATCTGAAAATATAAAAAAAGCAAGGTAACTAATGATAAAAGTGAGCGTAAACGGTATTGCAATGCTAGTAAACAAGGCCTAGGGTTCATACTTTCACTAGTGCAAGTTCTCTCAACAATAATAACATAATTGGATCATATAACTATCCCTCAACATGCAACAAAGAGTCACTCCAAAGTCACTAATAGCGGAGAACAAACGAAGAGATTATTGTAGGGTACGAAACCACCTCAAAGTTATCCTTTCTGATTGATCTATTCAAGAGTCCGTAGTAAAATAACACGAAGCTATTCTTTCCGTTCGATCTATCATAGAGTTCGTACTAGAATAACACCTTAAGACACAAATCAACCAAAAACCTAATGTCACCTAGATACTCCAATGTCACCTCAAGTATCCGTGGGTTTGGTTATACGATATGCATCACACAATCTCAGATTCATCTATTCAACCAACACAAAGAACTTCAAAGAGTGCCCCAAAGTTTCTACCGGAGAGTCAAGACGAAAACGTGTGCCAACCCCTATGCATAAGTTCACAAGGTAACTGAACCCGCAAGTTGATCACCAAAACATACATCAAGTAGATCACGTGAATATCCCATTGTCACCACAGATAAGCACATGCAAGACATACATCAAGTGTTCTCAAATCCTTAAAGACTCAATCCGATAAGATAACTTCAAAGGGAAAACTCAATCCATCACAAGAGAGTAGAGGGGGAGAAACATCAGAAGATCCAACTATAATAGCAAAGCTCGCGATACATCAAGATCGTACCACCTCAAGAACACGAGAGAGAGAGAGATATCAAACACATAGCTACTGGTACATACCCTCAGCCCCAAGGGTGAACTACTCCCTCGTCATGGAGAGCACCGGGATGATGAAGATGGCCACCGGAGAGGGATCCCCCCCTCCGGCAGGGTGCCGGAACAGGGTCCCGATTGGTTTTCGGTGGCTACAGTGCGGCGGCGGAACTCCCGATCTCTGTTATGTTCTGGGGGTTTCTGTATATATAAGAGGTTTTGGCGTCGTGAACAAGTCAGGGGGGTCTCCGGGCTGTCCACGAGGTAGGGAGGCGCGCCCAGGGAGGTGGGCATGCCCCCCACCCTCGTGGGCAGCCCGGGACTCTTCTGGCCCAACTCTTTTACTCCATGTCCTTCTTCTGGTCCAAAAATAAGTTCCATCAAGTTTCAGGTCAATTGGACTCCATTTGGTTTTCCTTTTCTGCGATACTCAAAAACAAGGAAAAAACAGAAACTGGCACTGGGCTCTAGGTTAATAGGTTAGTCCCAAAAATCATATAATATAGCATATAAATGCATATAAAACATCCTAGAAGGATAATATAATAGCATGAATACTTCATAAATTATAGATACGTTGGAGACGTATCAACATCCCCAAGCTTAATTCCTGCTCGTCCTCGAGTAGGTAAATGATAGAAGAAATAATTTATGAAGTGTGAATGCTAGCAGGTGCACAAGTTTGATCAATGATAATTTCAATCACCTTTTCTAGCATCATTATATGTCATAACAATAGCTCATATCATAAAACTTCTCATGATCAAGTAACAAGCTATTCACATGTTAAAGCATAGACCATAAACTTTCTTGAAAACTAACAAACTATGTTCTCAGTCATCAAACAATTGCAATTCATCTTATTTTCAGGAAGGGTCTATGTAAGAGCTTTGATTTTGCAAATTCGACATACTCAACTATTGTCGTAGTTTTGTCACGGCAGATGTCCTAGAGAAAGAACTTAGTCGTGGAGCCATCGCTACGGGTTAGCTTAAAGGGGTTAAAGCGGACAAGGGACGCAAGAGAGTTTTATACTAGTTCGGCCCCTTACGATGAAGGTAAAGCCTACGTCTAGTTGTGATGGAATTGATGGGGTTTCGATGACCAGGGAGCGAATACGCTTTGCCTGAGTCTCGAGTTGTTGTCTGTTGTCCCTGAACCGCCGCCGGGTCGTCCCCTTATATACATGGGTTGACGCCCGTCGGTTTACAGAATCCCGAGGCCGGCTCATAATCGTGTCCGGCTCGGTCTCTGCTACTTCTACCTTACAATACAAGTTTACATATCAATGCCGGTTTATGTCTACGGGCCTTAAACCGGCTTTGGGCCCTAGGCCTCCATAAAGCGTCACCGTCTGTCTTCTTGGGCTTCAGATACAGATGGACTACTTATGGGGTTAACCCGGCCTCTCCTGGCCGGTTTACGCCCAGTGGTAATATCCCCAACAACTATCATATAGTCTTCCATGATTGCTACCACTCAAAGCATATTTTTAGAACAAATAGCATCCATTGAACACAGAGAAAGATAGGGGCTTAATGTTTCGCCTCCCAACTTATTTATCATATAGATAATAGTCAACAATAATAATTCATGATCAAATATATTTGAATGGCCATATATGCTTAGATCTTTCTCCACCACATGATGCTTGCCAACTAAAAATTAGGTTGGAATGAGAAGGAATACTACTGACTCTTGCATAAAAGTAAAAGATAGGCCCTTCGCAGAGGGAAGCAGGGATTTGCAGAGGTGCCAGAGCTCGAAGCTAAAATAGAGATGAAAATAATTTTGAGAGGTATGCTTTCATTGTCAACATAACGACCAAGATTTCCCAATATCTTCCATACTAGATACATTATAGGCAGTTCCCAAACAGAAAGGTAAAGATTTTACACCCCCTCCACCAACAATCACACTCCACGGCTTGTCCGAAACAACGGGTGCCGTCCAACTATCAACAATCCTGGGGGAGTTTTGTTTAAATTATTTGCGATTTTGTTTTTGATCTTTTGATCATAGGACTGGGCATCCCAGTTACCAGGCATTTTCTCGTGAATGATGAGCGGAGTTCACTCATCGTGAGAATAACCCACCTAGCATGGAAGATACTGACAGCCCCTAGTCGCTACATGAGCGATTCGGGCATACAAAACAAATTATTATTTGAAGGTTTAGAGTTTGGCACATGCAAATTTACTTGGAACGGCAGGTAAATACCGCATATAGGTAGATATGGTGGACACTCATGGAATAAACTTGGTTCAAGGAATTTGGATGCACAAGCAGTATTCCCGCTTAGTACAGATATTTTGGCTAGCAAAGGATTCTAAATAGCAAGCACCACATGTTAGAGGATCCATAACAATATAACTTCTATACAAATATACCCAAGCATAACTCATTATGTTGTCTTCCTTGTCCAACTTCAACTAATTTGCTCAGGTTTGAAAATAATTAACGGGGCTCACAATCATAGAAGATGTCCAAGATAGTATATTTATATGTGAAATCTCTCTTCCTTCAATATTCTTTTATGAATTGTTCAAGTGACCAATACAATGTTTGCTAACCTTGAAAAAATTTACCACCTCTACTTCTTATATGTGAAGGCATTACTCCCCATGGGAAAGGCATATGAAACATATATAATTTTAGATTTATGACATTCAAATCATTCAACCATTTACTCATAGGATATAAGTGAAGCACACGAGTAAATGACAAACTACTCCAAAAAGATATAAGTGGAGATTAATGAGTAGTTAAATAATTATGTAGATATGTGAAACTCTCTCTCATTTAAGAACTTAAGATCTTGGTATTTTATTCATACATCAATCAAAACAAAAGAAAATAAAATGACGCTCCAAGCAAAACACATATCATGTGGTGAATAAAAATATAGCTCCAAGTAAAGTTACCGATGAACAAAGACGAAAGAGGGGATGCCATCCGGGGCATCCCCAAGCTTAGGCTTTTGGTTGTCCTTGAATATTACCTTGGGGTGCCTTGGGCATCCCCAAGATTAGTCTCTTGCCACTCCTTATTCCATAGTCCATCGAATCTTTACCCAAAACTTGAAAACTTCACAACACAAAACTTAACAGAAAACTCGTAAGCTCCATTAGTATAAGAAAATAAATCACCACTTAGGTACTGTTGTGAACTCATTCTAAATTAATATTGGTGTAATATCTACTGTATTCCAACTTCTCTATGGTTCATACCCTCCGATACTACTCATAGATTCATCAAAAGAAGCAAACAACACATAGAAAACAGAATCTGTCAAAAACAGAACAGTCTGTAGTAATCTGTATCATTCGAATACTTCTGTAACTCCAAAAATTCTTAAATAAATTGGTGGACCTGAGGAATTTGTCTATTAATCATCTGCAAAAAGAATCAACCTAAAAACACTCTCCAGTAAAAAATGGCAGCTAATCTCGTGAGCGCTAAAGTTTCTGTTTTTTACAGCAAGATCACAAAGACTTCACCCAAGCCTCCCAAAGGTTCTACTTGGCACAAATACTAATTAAAACATAAAACCACATATAAACAGAGGCTAGATGAATTATTTATGACTAAACAGGAGCAAAAAAGAAAAGAACAAAAATAAAATAGGGTTGTCTCCCAACAAGCGCTAACGTTTAAAGCCCCTAGCTAGGCATGATGATTTCAATGATGCTCATATAAAAGATAAGAATTGAAACATAAATAGAACATCATGAAGAATATGACTAGCACATTTAAGTCTAACCCACTTCCTATGCATAGGGATTTTGTGAGCAAACAACTTATGGGAACAATAATCAACTAGCATAGGAAGGCAAAACAAGCATAACTTTAAGATTTTCAACACATAGAGAGGAAACTTGATATTATTGCAATTCCCACAGGCATATGTTCCTCCCTCATAATAATTTTCAGTAGCATCATGAATGAATTCAACAATATAACCATCACATAAAGCATTATTTTCATGATCTACAAGCATAGAAATTTTATTACTCTCCTCATAAGCAAAATTCTTCTCATTCGGAATAGTGGGAGTATCATAAGAAACTCGAATACTATAAATTGTTTCCATATTAAAAGAGTAATGTTCAGAAAAAGGGTAATCATAATCATGACAAGTTTTATAAATATAATCATCACTACTTTTTATAGCATAAGTTTCATCACAATAATCATCATAAGTAGCAACTTGGTTCTCATCATAATCAATTGAAACCTCTTCTAAGATAGTGGAATCATCACTAAATAAAGTCATGACCTCTACAAATCCACTTTCATATTTATCACAATAGGATTCAACATCCTCCAAAATAGTGGGATCATTACTTTCTAAAGTTGACACTCTTCCAAACCCACCTTCATCAATATAATCATCATAAGTAGGAGGCATGCTATCATCATAATAAATTTGCTCATCAAAACTTGGGAGGCTAAAAATATTATCTTCATTAAACATAGCATCCCCAAGCTTGGGACAAACATTAATTGCAGCAAATATATTCTCAAACATGTCATTCTCATCAAACATAGCATCCCCAAGCTTGGGCCTTTTCATATCATAAGCATAATCACTCTCATCATTAATAGTATGGATAGCACCAATAGTATAGCAATTATCATCATCACAACGAGTAATAGGAGCAACATCATTTGGGAGGGATACCTTTCTACCTTTGCTTCTCTGTCTTTTCTTTTTCATCTTCACATCATGTGTGGGTTTAACCCTCTTTTTGGAGCTCCTTATTAATGAGATTGGTTGAATAGAAGGCTCCTCCTCATTACCTGATTCATCATAAGAAAGAATAGGAGGATATTGGGAAATCTCTTCCCTTTCATTAGTATTCTCTTCATCTTATATTTGTTTTATTTTCTTTATGTAATTGGCAATATAAGGATTTTCAATGCAATTCACCGCACAATACATAAAAATTTCTTCTAGATCAAAATCAAGAAATCTATCAAGATTAAATTTTGGAATACCCTCAGTTATACGTTTCATTTCTTCATACCCCAAAAGAAGACTAAGCTCTTTATGATGCTCAAGGGTAATCAAGTTATCACAATTTTTGGACACGATTTGATCATGAAACAAATAGCATTGGAGCTTTAAATGACCATGTTTATTGCAAAGTTCACAAGGATGGCGATAAATATTGAATCTTTCAGCACAATCATCTAGCCTTTCTTGCAACCATTTAGTTTCCAAATACTTATGCCTCTTGCAAAATCTATCTTCCCTATTTGGTGTGTACTTGCAAGCTCTATGTATTCCACAAAAGTTGACATGCTTATAAGAGACATTTTCATCATGACTAGTGCAATCATCATTAGTACTATGGATATTCAAAGAATTCATACTAACAACATTGCAATCATGCTCATCATTCAAATATTTAGTGCCAAACATCCTAATGCATTCTTCCTCTAGCAATTGAGCACAGTTATCGGAATCCTTATTTTCATGAAAGATTTACTCCATGTCCAAATCTTTTACTCCATGTCCTTCTTTCGGTCCAAAAAAAAGTTCCGTCAAGTTTCAGGTCAATTGGACTCCGTTTGGTTTTCCTTTTCTGCGGTACTCAAAAACAAGAAAAAAACAGAAACTGGCACTGGGCTCTAGGTTAATAGGTTAGTCCCAAAAATCATATAAATAGCATATAAACGCATATAAACATCCTAGAAGGATAATATAATAGCATGAATACTTCATAAATTATAGATACGTTGGAGACGTATCAAATACCTACAAGCATATGTTCCTTTCTCATAATAATTTTCAGTAGCATCATGAATGAATTCAACAATATAGCTATCACATAAAGCATTCTTTTCGTGATCCACATGCATAATTTTTTTATTACTCTCCACATAAGAAATTTATTCTCATCAGTAGTGGTGGGAGCAAACTCAACAAAATAACTATCATGTGATTGAAAATTAAAATCATGATGACAAGTTTCATGGTTATAATTATTCAATATAGCATACATGCCATCACCATAATCATCAAAGATAGGAACTTTGTTGTCATAGTCAATTGAAACCTCTTCCAAAATAGCGGATTCATCACTAAATAAAGTCATGACCTCTCCAAATCCACTTTCATCAATATAATCATCATAAATAGGAGGCATGCTTTCATTATAATAAATATTCTCATCAAAACTTGGGGGACTAAAAATATCATCTTCATCAAACATAGCATCCCCAAGTTTATGGCTTTGCGTATCATTAGCATCATGGATATTCAAAGAATTCACACTAACAACATGGTAATCATGCTCATCATTTATGCCAATCATTTTATTAAATTCTTCTTCTATCAATTGAGCACAATTTTCCTTTCCATCATTTTCAAGAAAGACATGATAAAGACGAATAATATGAGGCCACCTCAATTCCATTTTTTGTAGTTTTTTTATGAACCAAACTAGTGATAAAACAAGAAACTAAAAGTTTCAATTGCAAGATTTAAAGATATACCTTCAAGCACTCACCTCCCCGGCAACGGCACCAGAAAAGAGCTTGATGTCTACTACACAACTTGTTCTTGTAGACTCTTGTTGGGCCTCCAAGCGCAGAGTTTTGTAGGGCAACAACAAATTTCCTTCAAGTGGATGGCCTAAGGTTTATCAATCCGTGAGAGGTGTAGGATGAAGATGTTCTCTCTCAAACAATCCTGCAACCAAATAATAAAAGTCTCTTGTGTCCCCAACACACAAAATACAATGGTAGATTGTATAGGTGCACTAGTTCGGCAAAGGGATGGTGATACAAGTGTAGTGATGATAGTAGATATTAATTTTTGTAATAAGAACAATAAAAAATAGCAAGGTAGCAATTGATAAAACGGAGCAAAAACGGTATTGCGATGCTTGAAAATGAGGCCTAGGGTCCGTACTTTCGCTAGTGCAATCTCTCAACAATGCTAATCTAATTGGATCATATAACCATCCCTCAATGTGCGATGAAGAATCACTCCAAAGTTCTTATCTAGGGGAGAACATAAGAAGAAATTGTTTGTAGGGTACGAAACCACCTTAAAGTTATTCTTTACGTTCGATCTATTCAAGAGTTTGTACTAAAATAACGCAAAGTTATTATTTCCGTTGGATCTATCCAAGTGTTCGTACTAAAATAACACCATATGATACGCATCAACCAACTCTAATGTCACCTAGATACTCCAATGTCACCACAAATATCCATGATTTAATTATGCGATACGCATCAAACAATTTCAGATTCATAATACTCGATCCAACACAAAGAACCTCAAAGAGTGCCCCAAGATTTCTACCAGAGAAACAAGGACGGGAACGTGCATCAACCCCTATGCATAGATTATCCCAATGTCACCTCGGGAATCCGCGAGTTGAGTGCCAAAACATATCTCGAGTGAATCAATATAATACTCCATTGTCACCACGGGTATTCATATGCAAGACATATATCAAGTGCTCTAAAATCCATAAAAGTATTCAATCTGATAAAACGAAATCTCAAAGGGAAAACTCAATTCATCACAACAAGATAGAGAGGGAGAAACACCATATGATCCAACTATATTATCAAAGCCCGCGATACATCAAGATCATGCCATCAAGAACGAGAGAGAGAGAGAGAGAGAGAGAGAGAGAGATTAAACACATAGCTACAGGTACAAACCCTCAGCCACGAGGGTGACACAACAAGAGTCTAGATGTTTTTGTTGCTCCTGTCTGATCAACTTTGCATATGCCATGTTCAATGTTTTGTATAGACTGCTAGTTCATTTTGTACATGATGAATGCTTGCATAACCATGATCATTTGGGAGGTGTTCCTGTCGGACATGATCAATGATAATCAAGGTCCGACCCAAATGGAGTACAAATTGAGGGGCACCGCATTTGAAGTTGGGACAACATCCGATCCCAAACTGAGCAAGAAGAAAGAAGAAGGGAAATACGACGAAGGCAAGAGGCATGCAACCCGGATGCAGTCGGGGCAGGACGCAAGGATGTCTTCGGAGCAGGTCGCATGGATGGCATCGGGCAAGTGATCCAGCCAGCAAGTGAGGCATCAGTCGCCTCGGACATTGATTTCATTTTGGCATGTTCGAATTGTTGAACTATGATTTGCTTTGCTTTGTTTCGAACTGTTGAATTCAGACAATTTGTATCGTATGACCGGCATGCGTAGATTGCATGAATTGGAGGCTCCGTATTTGAGGTATGTGGATGTGCGACACCTCATATGATGGGTTGGCGGGCGCTGTCCGCGGACTCGCCCGGACGCGCCCGCGAGCGTATAGGAGGCTTGATTTGATGTAGATGCTCTTAGAACCTTTCCACCTAACTTGAAAAAGAAAAGTCAATTGAGCCGAAAAATCCTGAATGGTAGATTAAATGGAGAGGTAGATCGATGCAAAAGTACCATGAGGATGAGGATGTATGTGGATCAGTTACCACCAAAAATGCTAGACTTAGTTACGTTTTTTCCTTAATCCTAAACTAATCATCCCCGATTTTTACGGGGTCGGTCTGGGCCTATTTCCTTTGCAACCAAATCAGACTAGGTCACCTTTTACGTAGGTTACGTAAAAATCTTTACATACCGCACTAGAGCCCGGCTGTATCATGTTGTGGAGGGTGTCGAGCCACACTCGGTTTGGAAGAAGGTGTGGGTTAGTTGTGTTCCTCCAAAAGTGCAAGTCTTCACCTGGAGAGCCCTGCATGGGATCATACCATGTTACTGTACTTTGAGTGATCGCCATATGAAATCACCCATTGTCTGTCCGGGGTGTAAAGTGGAACCAGAAGATTTGAGGCATATGATGTTCACATGCCCAAGAGCAAGGGAGGTTTGGTCCTGTCCGGGAATGGGAAACAGTGTGATTACAACAGCAAGACCAGATAGATCAGGTTCAAAGATCCTTGAAGAACTTATGTTTGCACAATTTCTGAATGAAGATAATACCAGATCATACACGGCACGAAAAATGTTATTGTGACCTGCTGGTTCCTTTAGTGGGAACGAAGAAAGTTAGTAAATGGTGGAAAGGTTGGTACTGCAGTTCGTACATGGCTAAGTATTCGAGGCATTGTTGTAAACTATAATGCCCAGAAAATGAAGCAGAGAAGAAATGTAAAGGGTTGGACAAGACCAGCTGTGGGATCTGTTAAACTGAACGTAGATGCATCCTTTGATGAGGATTCAGGTTCAAGGGCCTTGGGAGCAATCGTCAGAGATGCTAGAGGGATATTCATAGCGGTTGTAGTGAGTTATAAGCAACATGCACTTGATGTACCGAGTATGGAGGCTTCAACTATGTTGCTCGGTTTGAGACTAGCACAAAATCTGGGTATTCAGGACCTAAAGGTGGAGAGTGATTCCATGGAAATAGTGAATGCCATTCTTTACCCGGCGGAATACAGAGCCTCGGGGGCGGTGATTACCCATGAATGCAGGGAATTGTTAAGTTCTTTCCGCATGGCGACAATTTCTCATTGTAATCGAGAAGCTAATGTTGCCCCACATGAGCTTGCTCGCTTTTGTTCTAGGTCTAAATTGGAGGAGGAATGGCGGGACGTACCTCCGTCATTTTTGATCCCTACTATTATAAAGGACATGATTGTTGCCAACCAATCTGTGGTTGAATGGTTAGAGGGACAGTGGTATCGCCAGCCCACCAGGGTTCAAGTCCTGGTGCTCGCATTATTTCTGGATTTATTTCAGGATTTTCGACGATGCACTTTCAGTCGGAGGAGATGTTCTCGTCGACGACGAGGCGCCTACGGTGACTTCGTAAATCTCAAGATGATATGTTAACTCAGTCTCTCGGAGGTGCTTATAGGGATAGGCGCTTGCGTCTGTGCTATGCTAAAAAACATGATTGTTATTGAATAAAAGTCGCCTTAATCTCAAAAAAGAAAAAAACTCCAGTTACCACTCACCATCAATCCCACACGGCGTGGAAAAACCTGAGGACCTGGTTTCCATGTCTACTATCCTGTACCGGTATCCGCATCTGTATCGCTAATTCGCTACGCCGCCTACCACTACCGGTGCAGCTGCTCCCATCCATCCATGCTCCACGCTCCACGGTGAACACCGCCCCCCGTGCCGTGCTCAAGGTCGAAACGCCGCGATACACATCCACCGATCCCCCGTCCGATGGCGAGTGGGCCGTCGTTTCTATTCCACCAGCGAGCGACGGCGAACGCGTCGCACCTCTGGCCATCGCCGTTGCCACCGCGTAGGAGAAAGAAAAGATCTGACCGATCGGCTCAGGGCCGGGTAGTCGGTCGCCACGGCGCTGTCCGTCCTCGCTCGCCCCGGAACAAACGCAGAAAACGCGAGGGGATACAACAAGGGCAGGCGACCCGCGGTGGGGGCGCCGGGCCGGCTGAACTTGTCGCGCTCCGTCTCCACTCTCTCCCACGTTGCCCGCCCCTTTGTCCACTACCTATCTTTTCTGTTAGACCATTCGACGCCACGTCCGCGCGCGTCACGGCGCAGCGAGCAGGCCGGCCGGCCGGCCGATTATAAAACCTCAGTACGAGCAGGCGCTCCCCTCGCACTGCTACTACACTCGAGCTACCTCTGCTACTCTCTACTTTGCCGTGTTCTTCTCTCACGGATCGGATCAGATCAGATCAGATCACCATGGGCTCCCACGTTCAGGGTGAGTTGAGCCGATCGATCCTGAGGTTTGCTGCGCCGAGCTTGTTGTTGGGCTGGCTCATGGTATTTCCCTACAGCTTACCTGATCTTCGATTTGTTTTTGCTCTCAGGGGAGGATCAAGTCCCCGTCTATGAATCGGGTGCAGATGTGAGTTCCTCCTCCTCCTCCTCAATTTGTGACAGAGCGAAGCCAATCTAGCTAGAGAAAAGCTCTTGATCTGCATCGGCCTTTCACGTACTGTGTAGTACATGTCTGACACGCAACTAAAATTTGATGAACTGCCACCAACTTTTGGCGTCGGTATACTTTGTCGGGAGGCTCGCATTATTGATGCCATTTCCTCTTCTGTTTCTCCTTTCACTGTGCATGATGAGTAGACACACACTATTTATATTTTATTTTATGTTTTTTTTCCACAAATCTAAATGCAAAACAGCCTAAATAATACTCAGTGCGAGTGGAGCCTATGACTCTTTTGCTTTGTTTGCGTCGATCAACATACGCTCGCACTATCAATGACTGTCCATCTCGGCGCGCGTACAGGCCCTGCAGAAGCTGCAGGAGAAATGGAAGTCCACGGCGGCGCCGTACCCGGCCATGTACTCGAGCTTCTTGGGCGGCATCGTCCTGGACCCGGCCATGATGGCCCTCCCCATCGACGACCACATGGTCCACCGCGGCCACGGCGTCTTCGACACGGCCATGCTCCTCGACGGCCACCTCTACGAGCTCGACACGCACCTCGATCGCTTCCTGCGCTCCGCGGCGCAGGCCAAGGTGGGCACCCCGTTCCCGCGCGACACGCTGCGCAGCATCCTCGTGCAGATGACGGCGGCGTCCGGCTGCCGGAAGGGCTCCATCCGGTACTGGCTCAGCTCCGGCCCCGGCGACTTCCTGCTCTCCTCCAGCGGCTGCCCCGGCCCGGCCTTCTACGCCGTGGTGATCCCGTCCGACTACGCGCAGTGCCGCGACGGCGTGCGCGCCGTGACCACGTCGGTGCCCATGAAGCCGCCGCTGTTCGCCACCATGAAGAACGTCAACTACCTCCCCAACGTGCTGTCCATCATGGACGCGGAGGAGCGCGGCGCGTTCGCGTCCGTGTGGGTGGACGAGCAGGGGTACGTCGCCGAGGGCCCCATGGTGAACGTCGCCTTCGTCACCCAGGGCGGCGAGCTCGTGCTCCCGGTGTTCGACAAGATCCTCAGCGGCTGCACCGCCAAGCGGATGCTGGCGCTGGCGCCGAAGCTCGTTGAGGCCGGCCTGCTCAAGGGCGTCAGCACCCAGCACATCACCGCCGACGACGCCAAGCGCTCCGTGGAGATGGCCTTCGTCGGCAGCGGCCTGCCCGTGCTGCCCATCGTCGAGTGGGACGGCCAGCCCATCGGCGACGGTAAGCATCACCCGCTCTCAAAGCTGATCGATTGTTTTTTGGAACGAATTGGCATGCGCCCATGGATCGTTGCTTTTGGTTGGTTAATGAGGATTCGTGTGTGTGCGTTGGTGTGATGCAGGGAAGGTGGGGAAGCTGATGCTGGCGCTGTCCGATCTGCTCTGGGAGGACATGAAGTCCGGGCCGGACAGGGTCGCCGTTCCATACAAGTGATCCAGGGGAGGGGAACGCTAGAGAGATGGCGTGTGCATGCGCACGAGCATGTTCGTGCGTGTACAAGATAGTGTGTGAGCCGAGCCGCAGTTTGTTGCCCGTACTGTTTGTCACTTGACTTGTAAGTCATGTATAACTGTGGTATGTGTGTGCCGGATGGATGACTCACGAAATGAATAATACGATCTTGGGTCTTTCGCGGTATTGGAGGAGAAATGATACACATGCGGCATAATTTTACGGGTTAACGAAGATGCTTAGAGCATCTCTAACGCTGACCTCCAAATAGGACATCGTATTTGTGACCGATGAGGACCAATCTGTAAACGGTGATGCGGGAGCCGGCCATTCAACTGCATATCATAAACGTTCACACAGCTCCGATCAATTTAAAATTTAAATGCATATCGTCCGATTACAACCAAAAGAAAACAAATATGCAGTGTATACTTTTTGCCCGATCTCCAAAGTGTTGGAAGACGCCCGTTGTGCCCACCTGACCGAGTCCTGCGGTGGACCGAACGCGCCGTGCACGTCGCACGCAGGGCATGCGTCCGTTGCGCATGATCTCCCTCTCGGGCGGCCTCGCCTGTTGTAGCTCATGTGTATATATATGTGTAACTGTGTGTATGATGCATATACGGTGAATTACACCTTTCAGCTTGGTTATCAGAGCCTCTTCTCTTCTCATGGACACCGGCGACTCCTCCTCCGCCGAGCTCTCGGGCAACACCCATCCTGCCCCTCCGCCGGTAACCACGTCCTCCCCGCTGGTTGCTCCGGTCGCCTCGGCTCCGGACGCCATCCCCCCTTCGACCATGACCGTGCTGCCTCTTCTTCCTCCCCCTGCCATCACCGATGCGGCTCCATCTTCTTCCACCACCATCCCCTCCATCCACAACCTCCACAACATTGGTAGCCTCATCACCTTCAAACTCGACGTGCAGTCCGGCAGCTACTCCAAGTGGCGCGAGCTTTGGCGTTGCGTTCTCTCCATGTACGCCGTCGAGGATCACGTCGCCCACTACGTCGACCCCGCCCTCCAGACGCCCGTCTGGCGCCACACCGACCTCACCATCCCGTTGTTGCTCTACGCCACCATCACCGACTCCCTGTGCGAGGTCATCCGCGGCAGCAGCAACACGGTGTTCCGCGCTTGGGACAGGCTGCGGGAGTTCTTCCTCGCCAACCAGCCCGCCCAGGCCGTGCACCTCAGTGCCGAGTTCCGCGCCCTCACCCAGGGGGACATGCGCGTCGCCGAGTACTGCGGGCGTCTCAAGGCGTTGGCGGACGCCCTCGCGGACGTCGACGAGCCCATCACCGACCGCACCCTGACCCTCCAGCTTCTCCGCGGGCTCTCTCGGCGCTATCAGGTGATCGCCACTGTTCTGCCTATGCAAGCTCCGTTTCCCACCTTCAAGCATGCCCGCTCGCGCTGCTGCTCGAGGAGATCACTCAGGACGCGCGCGATCGCACCGACGGCTCCACCGCGCTCGCCATCGGACTCGGCGGCGGCGGCGGCGGTGGTGGTGGCGGCGGAGGCGGCGGCGGCGGCATCCCTGGCGGAGGCGAGCCTGCCTCCGGTGGTGACCGCGGCAAAGCACCCGCTGACGCTGGCAGCCACACCCGCACCGGCAACAACACTCGCGGGCGCGGCCGTGGGCGCGGCGGCCCCAACGGCGGGCGCGGCCAGCAGCATCTGATCCCGGGGGCAGCACTCCCTGGATGGGGTACTTCGCCCCATGGGGCACGCCGTTCCCTCCCCAAGGGCGCGCGCCCTGGGTGCCTCCAAACGCCGCTGGGGTGCTCGGTCCGCGGCCCGGCAACCCTGCTCACGCCTACCCCGTCGTCTACCCCGGCGTGCCCTCCTCTTCTGGCCACCCTCCACTGTCGCCATCATGGGATCAGGGCGGCTTGATCGCGACCATGCAGAACATGTGCATGCAGCAGCAGCAGCCCGGCGAGTGGTACCTCGACTCGGGCGCCTCCTCCCACGTGACAGGGAACCCAGGTAACCTCGACACGTTCTGTTCTCCCTCCAAGAATTCTTCTCGCAGTATCATTGTAGGGGATGGGTCTCACCTTCCTGTAGTCGCCACTGGTTCCACCAAACTCACTTCTCGGCCTTTTTTTATCTCCACAACATCCTCTATTCTCCTCGCGTTGTCAGAAACCTCATCTCTGTTCGTCGTTTTTGCATTGATAATTCTGTCACCATTGAATTTTACCCATTTGGCTTTGTTGTGAAGGATCTAGCCACTCGGACCCCGCTCATGAGCTGCAGTAGCTTCGGTCAGCTTTACTCCTTCGCCGGCGGCAACACCACCACCACGGCCGCTCTCTCCGTCAACGTCGGCAACCTTTGGCATCGGCGCCTCGGTCACCCAAGCGCTGCCTCGCTGTCTCGCTTAGCCAAACAGTTTTTACCAGATTGTAATAACACACTTCACCCCCGAGGTGCTTGTAATGCTTGTCAATTAGGCCATCAGACACGTTTACCTTTCCCAAATTCTATGTCATTTACCACTTTTCCTTTTCAACTAGTGCATTGTGATCTCTGGACGTCTCCGGTCGCTAGCTTCTCTGGCTATAAATACTACTTGCTTGTTATGGATGACTTCACTCATTTTACGTGGACCTTCCCTCTCCGTCACAAATCCGACGCTGCTGCCCCTCTTGAACGCTTTTACATGTATGTTCTCGCTCAGTTTCACGTTCTTCTCCAATGCGTCCAATGCGACAATGGGGGCGAGTTCCTCAACGTTCGCCTCCGCACCTTTCTCTACGATCGCGGCGTCACCCTTCGTCTCTCCTGCCCACACACTTCCCCGCAAAACGGCAAGGCCGAGCGCGCCATTCGCTCCACGAACGACATCCTTCGCACTCTCCATCTCCAAGCGCATATGCCTCCTCCCTTTTGGGTTGAAGCCCTCCACACCGCCACCTACCTCCTCAATATCAGACCATCCCGCGCCATCTCTCACTACACTCCTTACTTCCTGCTCCATGGCACTTCCCCCTCATACGCCTCCCTTCGCACCTTTGGGTGCTTGTGCTACCCAAACCTGTACGCCACCATGCCACATAAACTCGCCCCTCGCTCGGTTCGTTGCGTTCTCCTCGGCATGCCTCTCGAGCATAAAGGCTATCGTTGCCTCGACCTGGAATCCCGACGCGTTATCACCTCCCGGCACGTTATTTTTGACGAGGATACCTTCCCGTACGCTGCTGCCTTGGACGGCCACACCATCGCACGAGCGCATGCACCCCCCGCCACAGAAAATCCCCCCGCGACCCGCCTTGGATCGGCCGCCCACCCACCCGAACCAACCCGCACGCATGCCGCACCGGCCCCACTCTCCCACCCGCACCAGCTCAGCCGCATGCAGCGCCGCGCCAAATCCCCCGCATGCAGCTCCCTCCCCCCACTTCCTCTGATCGCCCGCCGGATTCGCCTGGCCCCAACGCATCTTTACCGAAATCCGTGCCTCCCTCCCCCACCACTCCCGGCCCGCACCCGCGCGTCGCGCCTTCCTCTCCCACTAGCTCACCGCACCATGCACCAGCCTCGCCCGTGCACACGCCGCCTCCACCAGCTGTTACGCTCCCGCCGCGTGCTGTTCCCGTCCCACCACCTCACAACCTTCACCGCATGCACACCCGAGCCAAGTCGGGCTTCCTTCAACCTAAGAAACTCATGACTATCTCTACCACTACCGGCCCCATTTCTCCCATCCCACCTACTTACAAACATGCTCTCAAAGACCCAAACTGGTACAATGCAATGCTTGAAGAGTTTAATGCTTTGTTGGACAACAAGACGTGGTCTTTGGTTGCTTGCCCTGCAGGTGTGAACTTGGTGACCGGCAAGTGGGTGTTCCGCCACAAGCTACATCCGGACTGTTCGTTGGCTCGGTACAAGGCGCGGTGGGTTCTTCGCGGGTTCACAAAGCAGCCCGGCGTCGACTACGAGGAGACTTTCAGCCCCATGGTGAAGCCGGCCACCATCCGCGTCATCCTCGCCCTCGCCGTCAGCAACAATTGGGCCATAAACCAACTCGACGTCAAGAACGCCTTACTCTACGGCACCCTCGACGAGGTCGTCTACAGTCAGCAACCTGCTGGCTTTGTCGACACCGCACGCCCCTCCGCCATGTGCAAGCTTCACAAGTCCTTGTATGGGCTTAAACAGGCTCCGCGGGCGTGGTTTCAGCAGTTCACCACGTTCCTTGCGTCGCTCGGCTTCGTGGCGTCCAAGTGTGACTTGTCTCTCTTCATCCTCCGCCGCGGGGCCGCGGTGGCGTATCTTCTTCTCTACGTGGACGACATAATTTTCACAGCTAGCACTGCCGCGCTGCTCACCTCCATCACCACTGCTCTCACATCGGAGTTCTCCATGACAAACCTCGGCGCGCTTCACCACTTCCTCGGCATCAATGTACAACGCAGTGCTGTCGGTTTGTTTCTCTCGCAGCAGCAGTACACACTTGAGATCCTCGACCGCGCCTCCATGCTAAACTGCAAACCCATCGCTACTCCGGTCGACACCAAAGCAAAGCTCTCCGCCACCGAGGGTCCTCCGGCTCCCGATCCCTCGCTCTTTCGCAGTCTCGCTGGTGCCCTACAATACGTCACACTCACTCGCCCTGACATAGCCTACGCCGTGCTGCAAGTATGTCTCCTCATGCACTCGCCGCGCGCCCCGCATGTCGCCCTGCTCAAGAGGATCTTGCGCTATCTTCGCGGCACCTCCCATCTCGGCCTTCACCCCCGCCCGTCTGCCTCATCGCAACTCGTCGCCTACACTGATGCTGACTGGGCCGGGTGCCCCGACACACGCCGGTCGACGTCCGGCTACTGCATGTACATTGGGGACAACCTTGTGTCCACCTCGAAGCGAAAAACCACGGTGTCGCGGTCCAGTGCGGAGGCGGAGTATCGAGCCTTCGCTAACGCCGTCGCCGAATCGTGTTGGCTCCAGCAACTCCTACATGAGGTCGGGCGTCCGCCGGCGCGCGCCACCGTCGTCTACTGCGACAACGTGTCTGCGGTGTATCTCTCCTCCAACCCTGTACAACACCAGCGTACCAAGCATGTGGAGATCGATCTTCACTTCGTCCGGGATCGCGTCGCCTTCGGCGATGTCCGCGTCCTGCACGTTCCAACGACCTCGCAGTTCGCCGACATCTTCACCAAGGGGCTGCCCACGAGCATCTTCACCAAGTTCCGGTCCAGCCTCAACGTCGTCGACGACCCTATTTCGACTGCGGGGGGCTGTTGGAAGACGCCCGTTGTGCCCACCTGACCGAGTCCTACGGTGGACCGAACGCGCCGCGCACGTCGCACGCAGGGCGTGCGTCCGTTGCGCACGATCTCCCTCTCGGGCGGCCTCGCCTGTTGTAGCTCATGTGTATATATATGTGTAACTGTGTGTATGATGCATATACGGTGAATTACACCTTTCAACTCAAAGAATCTTCTTCCGACAGCTCGTGGGATAGGCTATCCGAGTCGCCGCCGCCTCCTCCTCGCCATCCGCCTCCTTCTCTGCTGCTTCCTTCTCCATCGTCTCCAGTTGATCCTTCAAGCGCTTCAACATCCTAAGACAGACGGCTTGAGCGATCATCCTTGCATCGTCATGCATTCCCTCCATCTTCAAGGTCAAGATTTTGAAATTCTTCAAAGCGGCTGCAATCTCAACCTTCTACTTTTTGAGCTTGCCCTTCTTCTCTTCAAGCTTGAGCTTCTTCTTGGTCGCCGTCATCAACATGTCAGAATAAACACTGTCTCTACGTTCCCTGTTACCCATCGATCCAAAATCCACAGCTCGTGACCCACTACCCGAGATCTGCCGGTTTTGACACCGACATTGGTGCTTTCATTGAGAGTTCTGCTGCTGGATCGTCAGATTAATGGCTCGCTTAGTCATTAGCGATGGCATCTGCACCGGAGACGTCTTCGTGCCCGGCCAGCTCTTCGTGTTTGGCAGCATCATTCTACACGCCAACCCGACTGGTCACCTTGACCAGATCGATAGTTTCGCCCCTGAGCAGGAAATCAGGTTCGGCAACCTGGAGTACGTCGCCGATGCTCGGGGCGATATGATATTACTGGGTTCTCAGCTTTACCCGAGGGTCCCGGTAATCCCGAAGCTTCAGCTTCGGACCTCCTCCCCGATCCCATCTCCGGGTCGGCCTCTATCTCGGATCTGGCTTCGAGCTCGGATCGACTAGGGGTCAACCTTGGTCTAACGCACCCCCTATGTTGGAACTCTGAAAGACGTCAGAGTATGAATCTAGTGATCTCTCGCTGTTAAACGAGACGTTAGATTGGATCTAGATGATGAGCATCACGGATGGCCCGTCGTCGAACCATGATCAGATTGGACTTGAGGCCAGCCATGGGGAATTTTACGTCCCACCCACCACCCAATTAGTAGCCACTGTCGACGACGTAACCGACATGCTGGACTACGCCTCCGAGGAGGCTGGCGACATAGACGAGGATATCGATGTCATGACCTATACTGCTCCCTCCCTGGCCACTCCCAGCGCGGGAAAGTAGACTGCCACTTTCACTTACGATGTCGACATGGTCGACACCCCTAAAAAGGATGGTGACGACCCCGGTAAGGATTCATCCAAGCGCCGACGCCAGCGAAGGCGATCCAAGGGACGTGGAAAGGGCAGGGAAGACAACTTGAACACAGACACAAACGACACCGGAGACGATGATACTCCGGACAATATGGAGGAGGTCGGCGACAACACCCCCGAACAACACTATGACGCTCCTGAAGGCCAGGAGGAACAGGACAACCCCGAGGACCATGGTGATTCCGAGGACAGCAACTACCTCCCTCCTTCCGAAGAGGAGGGTAGCCTCGGACCCGAGGATTTCATCATCCCCGAGGACCCTCTAGACCAGGAATGGTTCAAACGGTAACTCATAGCCACCGCCCAAAGCCTGAAGAAGAACCAGCAGTTAAAGGCCGAGCAGAATACCCTTAATGACAGTTGGATGATGGTCTTAGCAGCCGAAGAGGGTTACGGCAGCCAGCGGAAGGATCAAAACAAAAGCTACCCACGGTAACGCTTGCTTCCGCAATTCGATGACGAGGCCCCTGAACTCATACCCCCAGATGCACTCAGGCAAACCAGCCAGACCGCCCCCCTCGAGGATGGGATAGGACGGCTGGAGAAGCTGAAAACCCACCGATTCTCCATCGCCAATCGGGCAAGGAGACAGTACAGCCAGAGGATCCATATGATCCGTGGCATGACTTAAATGCCAGGACGACACATACAAGATCCATTTACGGATCTAGAGGACACATGCCCGCTGGACGCGACGGATACCAAGCCTGGAACAACAGGAACGATAGAGTCCAGGAGCTGCACCGTGCTCGGATGACAGCCAATCTCCAGCACGATGTGGCCCGGGTTAGTGGTGCCGCTCACATAATGTGTTTTACAGCTGAGGTGATGCAGCATCAGTTCCCCGAGGGGTTTAATCCCGTAAATATATAACCGTATGATGGGACAACCGACCTAGCTGTGTGGATCAAAGATTTCATTCTCCACATTCTTATGGCCCGAGGAGGACAAGCAGTCCGGGCCAGACAGGGTTGCCGTTCCATACAAGTGATGCAGGGGAGGGGAACTCTAGAGAGATGGTGTGTGCGTGCGCACGGGCACGTTCGTCCATGTACAAAATAGTGTGCGAGCCGAGCCGCAATTTGTTGCCCGTACTGTTTGTCACTTGACTTGTCAAGTCATGTATAACTATTGTGTTGTGTGTCTGCCGTATGGATGACTCACCAAATGAATAATACGATCTTGGGTCTTTCGCGGTATTGGAGGAGCAATGATACACATACGACAGAATTTTACGGGTTCACGAAGATGCTTAGGACTCTAACGGTAACCTCCAAATAGGACACCGATTTGCCCGGGGACAGGTGAGGATCAATCCGCAAGCAGTGATGCGGAAGTCGGCCATCCAATTGCATCCCCTAAACATTCTCACTGGTCCTACCAATTTGAAATTTAAATGCATAGCGCCCGATCACAACCAAAAGGAGACAAGTATGCAGTGTATACTTCTTAAGTATGCAGTGTATACTTCTTACATGCCTGATCACAAAATAATCTCAGTCCGACAGTCCGTGGGACAAGCTATCCGAGTCGTCGTCACCTCCTCCTCGCCATCCGCTTCCTTCTTCGTCGCCTCCTTCTTCGTCGTCTCTAGTTGACCCTTCAAGGGCTTCAACATCCTAAGACAGGCGGCTTGCACGACCGTCCTTGCATCTCATGCATTTCGTCCATCTTCAAGGTCAACATTTTAAAATCCTCCGAAGCGACTAGTGATGGAAATATGCCCTAGAGGCAATGATAAAATGGTTATTATTATATTTCCTTAATCATGATAAAGGTTTATTATCCATTCTAGAATTGTATTGATCGGAAACTTAAATACATGTGTGAATACATAAACAAATATCGTGTCCCTAGTAAGCCTCTACTAGACTAGCTTCTTGATCAAAGATGGTTAAGGTTTCCTAACCATAGACATGTGTTGTCATTTGATAACGGGATCACATCATTAGGAGAATGATGTGATGGACAAGACCCATCCGTTAGCTTAGCACAATTATCGTTCAGTTTATTGCTATTACTTTCTTCATGTGAAATACATATTCCTTCGACTATGAGATTATGCAACTCCCGGGTACCGGAGGAATACCTTGTGTTCTATCAAACGTCACAGCGTAATTGGATGATCATAAACATGCTCTACAGGTATCTCCGAGGGTGTTTGTTGAGTTGGCATAGATCGAGATTAGGATTTGTCACTCCGAGTATCGGAGCGGTATCTCTGGGCCCTCTCGGTAATACACATCATAAGAAGCCTTGCAAGCAATGTGACTAATGAGGTAGTTACAGGATGATGTATTACGGAACGAGTAAAGAGACTTGCCGGTAACGAGATTGAACTAGGTATGAAGATACCGACGATCGAATCTCGGGCAAGTAACATACCAATGGACAAAGGGAATTATGTATGTTGTCATAACAGTTCGACCGATAAAGATCTTCATAGAATATGTAGGAGCCAATATGGGCATCCAGGTTCCCCTATTGGTTATTAACTGGAGAGGTGTCTCGGTCATGTCTACATAGTTCTTGAACCCGTAGGGTCCGCACGCTTAACGTTCGTTGACAATATAGTGTTATATGAGTTATGTGATTTGGTGACCGGATGTTGTTCGGAGTCCCGGATGAGATCACGGACATGACGAGGAGTCTGAAAATAGTCAAGAGGTAAAGATTGATATATAGGACGATAGTATTCGGACACGGAAGTGTTTCAGAGGGTGCCGGGTACTTACCGGGTCACCGGAAAGGAGTTTCGGGCACCCCCGGCAATGCTATGGGCCTTATGGGCCAAGTGAGGGAACACACCAGCCCACAAGGGGCTGGTGTGGCCCTATAGAGGCCGGCCCTATGAGGAGGAGAAGGAAAAAGGTAAGGGAAAGGAAAGTGTGGAGTAGGACTCCCCCTTACTTCCCTCTCCCCTCTTTCCTTCCCCCTTGTTGATACAAGGAAAGGGGGCGCAGGGCAAGGCAGGGGCCCTAAGGGCCAGCGGCCAATCCCTAGGGCACACCTGGCTGCCTCCCCTCCTCTCCCACCTATATATATGTGTGGATGGGGCGCCAGACAAGAAGACAACATTGTCCTAGCCGTGTGCGGCGCCCTCGTCCACCGTTTACTCCCTCGGTCATATTTTCGTAGTGCTTAGGCGAAGCCCTGCGGAGATCACATCACCATCATCGTCACCACATCGTCATGCTGACGGAACTCATCTACTACCTCGCCATCTTGCTAGATCAAAAAGGCGGTGGACGTCTTCGAGCTGAACGTGTGCAGAACGCGGAGGTGCCGTACATTTGGTACTAGATCGGTTGGAGCACGAAGAAAGTTCGACTACATCAACCGCGCTGTGAAACGCTTCCGCTTACAGTCTACGAGGGTACGTAGACACACTCTCCCCCTCTCGTTTCTATGCATCTCCTTGATAGATCTTGCGTGTGCGTACAATTTTTTTTCATGCAACGTTTCCCAACAGTGGCATCCGAGCCAGGTCTATGCGTAGATGATATGCACGAGTAGAACTCAAAGAGTTGTGGGCGGTGATAGTCATACTTCTTACCACCAACGTCTTATTTTGATTCGGCGGTATTGTGGGATGAAGCGGCCTGGACCAACCTTACATGTCCACGCACATGAAACCGGTTCCACCGACAGACATGCAACTAGTTTTGCATAAAGGTGGCTGGCGGGTGTCTGTTTCTCCTACTTTAGTTGAATTGAATTTGACTACGGCCGGTCCTTGAAGAAGGTTAAAACAGAAAACTTGATGACCATTGTGGTTTTTGCCGTAGGTAAGAACGGTTCTTGCTAGAAGCCCGTAGCAGCCACGTAAAACTTGCAACAACAAAGTAGAGGACGTCTAACTTGTTTTTGCAGGGCATGTTGTGATGTGATATGGTCTAGATATGATGTGATATATGTTGATGTATGAGATGATCATGTTTTGTAATATCGACAACCAGCTGGAGCCTTAGGGTTGTCTCTTTATTGTATGAAGTGCAAGCGCCATGTAATTGCTTTACTTTATCACTGTGCGTTAGCGATAGTTGTAGAAGCAATAGTTTGCGTGACGACCTCGATGCAACGATGCTATGATGGAGATCAAGGTGTCAAGCCGGTGACGATGGAGATCATGATGTTGCTTTGGAGATGGAGATCAAAAGCACAAGATGATGATGGCCATATCATGTCACATATTTTGATTGCATGTGATGTTTATCCTTTATGCATCTTATTTTGCTTAGAACGACGGTAGCATTATAAGGTGACCCCTTCACTAAATTTCAAGATAAAAGTGTTCTCCCTGAGTATGCACCATTGCCAAAGTTTATCGTTTCGAAGCACCACGTGATGATCGGGTGTGATAGACTCTACGTTCACATACAACGGGTGTAAGACAGTTTTGCACATGCAAAATACTTGGGTTAAACTTGACAAGCCTAGCATGTACATACATGGTCTCGGAACACTGGAGATAGAAAGGTCGAACGTGGGTCATATAGTAGATATGATCAACATAGAGATGTTCACCATTGATGACTACCCCATCTCACGTGATGACCGGACATGGGTTAGTTGATTTGGATCATGTATCACTTAGATAACTTGATGGATGTTGATTTAAGTGGGAGTTCATTAGTAATTTGATTAATTGAACTAAGATTTATCATGAACATAGTCAAAATGTCTTTGCAAATTATGCTGTAGATCAATAGTTCGCGATATAGCTTCCCCAATTTTTGATACGTTCCTAGAGAAAACTAAGTTGAAAGATGATGGTAACAATAATGCGGACTAGGTCGATGATCTAAGGATTATCCTCATTGCTGCACAGAAGAATTATGTCCTTGATGCACCGCTAGGTGACAGACCTGCTGCAGGGGCTGATGCAGATGTTATGAACGTTTGATAAGCTCGATATGATGACTACTTGATAGTTTAGTGCACCATGCTTTATGGCTTAGAACTAGGATTTCAAAAATGTTTTGAATGCCACGGAGCATATGAGATGTTCCAAGAGCTGAAAATTGGTATTTCAGACTCATGCTCGTGTCGAGAGGTATGAGACCTCTGACAAGTACTTTGCCTACAAGATGGAGGAGAATAGCTCAGCCAGTGAGCATGTGCTCAGAATGTCTGGGTACTACAATCGCTTGAATCAAGTGGGAGTTAATCTTCCAGATAAGATAGTGATTGACAGAGTTCTCTAGTCACTATCACCAAGCTACTAGAACTTCATGATGAACTATAATATGCAAGGGATGACGAAAACAATTCCCGAGCTCTTCGCGATGCTGAAATCGGCGAAGGTAGAAATCAAGAAAGAGCATCAAGTGTTGATGGTTAACAAGACCACTAGTTTCAAGGAAAAGGGCGAGGGAAAGAAAGGGAACTTCAAGAAGAATGGCAAGCAAGTTTTCGCTCCCATGAAGAAGACCAAAGCTGGACCCAAGCCTGAAACTAAGTGCTTCTACTGCGAAGGAAATGGTCATTGGAAGTGGAAATGCCCCAAATACTTGGCGGATAAGAAGGATGGCAAAGTGAACAAAGGTATATTTGATATACATGTTATTGATGTGTATTTTACTAGTGTTCGTAGTAATTAACCCCTGGGTATTTGATACCGGTTCAATTGCTAAGATTAGTAACTCGAAACAGGAGTTGCAGAATGAACAGAGACTAGTTAAGGACAAGGTGTCGATGTATGTTGGAAGTGATTCCAAGGTTGATACGATCACCATCGCACACTCCCTTTACATTCGGGATTAGTGTTGAACCTAAATAAATGTTATTTGGTGTTTGCGTTGGGCATGAATATATGACTGGATCATGTTTATTGCAATACGATTATTCATTTAAGTCTGAGAATAAATTGTTGTTCTATTTACATGAATAAAACCTTCTATGGTCATACGCCCAGTAAGAATGGTTTATTGAATCTCGATCGTAGTCATACACATATTCATAATATTGATGCCAAAAGATGCAAAGTTGATAATGATAGTGCAACCTATTTGTGGCACTACCGTTTAGGTCATATTGGTGTAAAGCGCATGAAGAAACTCCATGCAGATGGACGTTTGGAATCACTTGATTATGAATCATTTGATACTTGCGAACCATGCCTCATGGGCAAGATGACCAAAGCTCCGTTCTCCAGAACAATGGAGCGAGCTAATGACTTATTGAAAATAATACATACCGATGTATGTGGTCCGATGAGTGTTGAGGCACGCGGTGGGTATCGTTATTTTCTGACCTTCACAGATGATTTGAGTAGGTATATGTATATCTACTTGATGAAACACAAGTCTGAATTTTTTTAAAAGTTCAAAGAATTTCAGAGTGAAGTAGAGAATCATCGTAACAAGAAAATAAAGTTTCTACGATCTGATCACGGAGGCGAATATTTGAGTTGCGAGTTTGGCCTTCATTTAAGAAAATGTGGAATTGTTTCACAACTGATGCCACCTGTAACACCACAACGTAATGGTGTGTCCAAACGTCATAACCGTACTTTATTACATATGGTGCGTTCTATGATGTCTCTTACCGATTTTCCTTTATCATTTTGGGGTTATGCATTAGAGACAGTCGCATTCACGTTAAATAGGGCACCGTCTAAATCTGTTGAGACGACACCGCATGAACTATGGTTTGACAAGAAACCTAAGCTGTCATTTCTTAAAATTTGGGGTTGCTACACTTATGTCAAAAGGCTTCAGCCTGATAAGCTTGAACCCAAATCGGGGAAGTGCGTCTTCATAGGATACCCTAAGGAAACAATTGGGTACATGTTCTACCACATATCCAAAGGCAAGATCTTTCACTACTAGAATCAGGATATGTGCCGTCAGCCAGCTCTTTGTCGTCTGCTAGCTGACGACAAAGAAGGTCTTTGCCATCAACTTACAGAAAACTGACGGCAAAGATCATGTTTGCCGTTAGCTAGCTCTTTGCCATCTGCTAGCAGATGGCATAGAATCTTTGCCGTCTACTAGCAGACGGCAAAGAGGGAGGGTGGCCCACTAACGAGAACAACCTAACGGCCACTTTCTTTGCCGTCTGCTAGCAGACGCCAAAGAAAGTGGCCAACCTAACGGCTGTCCCCCCGCCCCAGCCGACTAGCTACGCTCTTTACCGTCTTCTAGCAGACGGCAAAGAAATTCTCAATATGCCACCTCAGACCCGCGCCCCACCCCCTCTCTCTCCCCTCTCTCTCTCCCCTCACCCCACCTGGGCTGCCCCCGTGCCTGAGCCGCCGCTGCCTGCACCGCCCCCGTGCCCGAGCCACCGCCGCCCCGCGACACCCCCATTGGCGGCTGCCCCGCCCCATGCACGTGCCCGAGCTGCCGCCGCCCCGCGCCACCCCCGTTGCCGGCCGCCCCGTCCCGCCCTGCCCCCGTGCCCGAGCCACCGCTGCCCCGCGCCACCCCCGTCGCCGGCCGCCCCGCCCCCTCCCCGCCACACCCCGCGCCACCCCCGTTCCTGAGCCGCCGCCGCCTCGCGCCACCTCCGTCGCCGGCCGCTCCGCGCCGCCCTGGTGCCCGAGCCACCGCCGCCCCGCGCAACCCCCGTCGCCGGCCGCCCCGCACAACCACCCCGCCCCGCCCCGCCGCCGCCCAGCCCCTCCCCGTGGTGAGTTCTTTTGTTTTTTCTTCAGTTCTTTAGATTTAGTTTATGTTTGTTTAGTTTAGGTTAGGTTAGGTTAGTTTAGTTTAGTTTAGGTTAATTTAGTTTAGTTTAGGTTACATTTAGTTTAGGTTTTTTTCTTCTGTTTTTTAAGAATAAACAAGAAAGATGAAAAAAAGAGGTAAAAGAAGAAGAGGAAGAAGAAAAAGATGAAAAAAAGAACAATAAGAAGAAGAAGAGATAATGATGATAAAAAAAAGAAGTAGAAGTAGAAGATGAAAAAAAGAAGTAGGAAAAGTCGAAAAAGAGGGTCGCCGATGGTCGAGAGTCGCCGAGGGGTCGAGGATCGAGGGGAAAAGGAGGCGAGGGTCTAGGGGTCGAGGGGAAAAGGGGAAAAGGGGTCGAGGGGTCAAGGGGTCAAGGGTCGCTGAGGGGTCGAGAGGTCGAGGATTTGCCATCCCGACCCGACACCCCGACCTCGACACGACACCCCGACACCCGACACAGCACCCCGACCCCGACACGGCACCCGCGACCACGACACAACACCCCGACCCTGACACAATGCTACCTCTTGAGCACTGCTTTGGTTTTCCCTTGAAGAGGAAAGGGTGATGCAGTAAAGTAGCGTAAGTATTTCCCTCAGTTTTGAGAAGCAAGGTATCAATCCAGTAGGAGACCACGCTCAAGTCCCACGTACCTACACAAACAAATAAGAACCTTGCAACCAACGCGATAAAGGGGTTGTCAATCCCTTCACGGCCACTTGCAAAAGTGAGATCTGATAGAGATGATAAGATAATATTTTTGGTATTTTTATGATAAAGACTAAAAGTAAAGAAAGCAAAATAAACGGTGATAGAAATAACGGGAGATTAATATGATAGAGAATAGACCCCGGGGCCATAGGTTTCACTAGTGGCTTGTCTCAAGAGCATAAGTATTACGGTGGGTGAACAAATTACTGTCGAGCAATTGATAGAATTGAGCATAGTTATGAGAATATCTAGGCATGATCATGTATATAGGCATCACGTCCGTGACAAGTAGACCGACTCCTGCCCGCATCTACTACTATTACTCCACACATCGACCACTATCCAGCATGCATCTAGAGTATTAAGTTCATAAGAACAGTGTAACACGTTAAGTAAGATGACATGATGTAGAGGGATAAACTCAAGCAATATGATATAAACCCCATCTTTTTATCCTCGATGGCAACAATACAATACGTGTCGTTTCCCCTACTGTCACTGGGATCGAGCACCGCATGGTTGAACCCAAAACTAAGCACTTCTCCCATTGCAGAAAGATCAATCTAGTAGGCCAAACCAAACTGATAATTCGAAGAGACTTGCAAAGATAACAAATCATACATAAAAGAATTCAGAGGAGATTCAAATATTGTTCATAGATAATCTTGATCATAAACCCACAATTCATCGGATCTCGACAAACACACCGCAAAAGAAGATTACATCGAATAGATCTCCAAGAGAATCGAGGAGAACTTTGTATTGAGATCCAAAGAGAGAGAAGAAGCCATCTAGCTAACAACTATGGACCCGAAGGTCTGAGGTAAACTACTCACACATCATCGGAGAGGCTATGGTGTTGATGTAGAAGCCCTCCGTGATCAATGCCCCCTCCGGCAGAGCACCGGAAAAGGCCCCAAGATGGGATCTCACGGGTACAGAGTGTTGCCGCAGTGGAAATAGGGTTTCGTCCTCTGTTTTGATGTTTCCAGGGTATATGAGTATATATAGGCGAAAGAGGTCGGTCAGGAGAGCCACGAGGGGCCCACGAGGGTGGGGGCGCGCCCAGGGGGGCAGGCGCGCCTCCCTGCCTCGTGGCCTCCTCGTTGATTGCTTGACGTCCACTCCAAGTCCTCTGGATCACGTTTGTTCCAAAAATCACGTTCCCGAAGGTTTCATTCCGTTTGGACTCCGTTTGATATCCCTTTCCTTCGAAACACTGAAATAGGCAAAAAACAACAATTTGGGCTGGGCCTCCGGTTAATAGGTTAGTCCCAAAAATAATATAAAAGTGTATAATAAAGCCCATTGAACATCCAAAACAGATAATATAATAGCATGGAACAATAAAAAATTATAGATACGTTGGAGACGTATCAAGCATACCCAAGCTTAATTCCTGCTCGTCCTCAAGTAGGTAAATGATAAAAACAGAATTTTTGATGTGGAATGCTACTTAGCATAATTTTCAATGTAATTCTTTTTATTGTGGCATGAATATTTAGATCCGAAAGATTCAAGATAAAAGTTTAATGTTGACATAAAAATAATAATACCTCAAACATGCTAACCAAGAAATTATGTCTTATCAAAATAATATAGCCAAAGAAAGCTTATCCCTACAAAATCATATGGTTAGGCCATGCTTCATTTTTGTCACACAAAATGTTCTCATCATGCATAACCCCGATGACAAGCCGAGCAATTGGTTCATACTTTTTAACGCGCTTCAGCCCTTTCAACCTTCACGCAATACATGAGCGCAAGCCATGGATATAGCACTATGGGTGGAATAAGGTATAATGATGGGGGTTATGTGAGAAGACAAAAAGGTAGAAAGTCTCACATTGACGCGGCTAATCAATGGGCTATGGAGATGCCCATCAATTGATGTCAATGCGAGGAGTAGGGATTGCCATGCAACGGATGCACTAGAGCTATAAATATATGAAAGCTCAACAAAAGAAACTAAGTGGGTGTGCATCCAACTTGCTTGCCCACGAAGACCTAGGGCATTTTGAGGAAGCCCATCATTGGAATATACAAGCCAAGTTCTATAATGAAAAATTCCCACTAGTATATGAAAGTGACAACATAGGAGACTCTCTATCATGAAGATCACGGTGCTACTTTGAAGCACAAGTGTGGAAAAAGGATAGTAGCATTGTCCCTTCTCTTATTTTCTCTCATTTTTCCCTTTTCTTTTTTTTTTCTCCCTTCCCCCCTTTTTTTCATTTGGGCCTTCTCCCTTTTTTTTTCTTTGGCCTCTTTTTTTCTTTTTTTCTTAGTCCGGAATCTCATCCCGACTTGTGGGGGAATCATAGTCTCCATCATCCTTTCCTCACATGAGACCATGCTCTAATAAAGATCATCACACTTTTATTTACTTACAACTCAAGAATTACAACTCAATACTTAGAACAAAATATGACTCTATGTGAATGCCTCCGACGGTGTACCGGGATATGCAATGAATCAAGAGTGACATGTATGAAAAATTATGAATGGTGGCTTTGCCACAAATACAATGTCAACTACATGATCATGCAAGGCAATATGACAATGATGGAGCGTGTCATAATAAACGGAACGGTGGAAAGTTGCATGGCAATATATCTCGGAATGGCTATGGAAATGCCATGATAGGTAGGTATGGTGGCTGTTTTGAGGAAGATATAAGGAGGTTTATGTGTGATAGAGCGTATCATATCATGGGGTTTGGATGCACCGACGAAGTTTGCACCAACTCTCAAGGTGAGAAAGGGCAATGCACGGTACCGTAGAGGCTAGAAAATTGTGGAAGGGTGAGAGTGCGTATAATCCATGGACTCACATTAGTCATAAAGAACTCATATACTTATTGCAAAAGTTTATTAGCCCTCAAAGAAAAGTACTACTACGCATGCCCCTAGAGGGATAGATTGGTAGGAAAAGACCATCGCTCGTCCTCAACCGCCACTCATAAGGAAAGCATTAAAAGAACACCTTATGCTACAAATTTGTCACACAAATTTTACCATACGTGCATGCTACGTGACTTGCCAACCTTAACACAAGTATTTCTCAATTTCACAATTACTCAACTAGCACACTCTAATATTACCACCTTTATATCTCAAAACAATTATCAAGTATCAAACTTCTCACGATATTCAATGAACTCAATATGGATTTTTTTTATTATACCCATCTTGGATGCCTATCATATTAGGAATAATTTCACAATTAAAGCAAATTACCATGCTGTTTAAGACTCTCAAAATAATATAAGTGAAGCAGGAGAGATCAATAATTTCTATAAAATAAAACCACCACCGTGCTCTAAAAGATATAAGTGAAGCCCTAGAGCAAAAACTATATAGCTCAAAAGATATAAGTGAAGCACATAGAATATTCTAATAAATTCCGAATCATGTGTGTCTCTCTCAAAAGGTGTGTACAGCAAGGATGATTGTGGTAAACTAAAAAGCAAAGACTCAAATCATACAAGACGCTCCAAGCAAAACACATATCATGTGGTGAATAAAAATATAGCCCCAAGTAAAGTTACCGATAGACGAAGACGAAATAGGGGATGCCTTCCGGGGCATCCCCAAGCTTAAGCTTTTGGTTGTCCTTTAATGTTACCTTGGGGTGCCTTGGGCATCCCCAAGCTTAGCCTCTTGCCATTCCTTGTTCCATAGTCCATCAAATCTTTACCCAAAACTTGAAAACTTCACAACACAAAACTCAACAGAAAATCTCATGAGCTCCGTTAGCGAAATAAAACAAACCACCACTTTAAGGTACTGTATTGAACTCATTCATTATTTATAGTGGTATTAAACCCACTGTATTCCAACTTATCTATGGTTTATAAGCTCTTTTACTAGCCATAGATTCATCAAAATAAGCAAACAACACACGAAAAACAGAATCTGTCAAAAACAGAACAGTCTGTAGTAATCTGTATCTAACGCAAACTTTTGTAACTCAGAAAAATCTTCCAAAATAGGAAGACCTAGATAATTTGTTTATTGATCTACTTCAATTGGAATCTGTATTTATCACGTTCTGGTGATTTTTAACAATTGTTTTCGTGAGCAGAAAGTTTCTGACTTTTTCAGCAAGATCAAATAACTATTATCCAAGAAGATCCTATAGGTTTCACTTGGCACAAACACTAATTAAAACATAAAAAAATCTAACCAGAGGCTTGATCCAATATTATTTGCTAAACAGCAAGGATAAATATTGGGTTGTCTCCCAACAAGCGCTTTTCTTTAAAGCCTTTTTAGCTAGGCATTGAGATTTCAATGATGCTCACAAGAAAGACAAGAATTGAAGCACAAAGAGAGCATCATAAAACACGTGACAAACACATCTAAGTCTAGAATACTTCCTATGCATAGGCATATTATAGGAAAATAAATTATCAAGGCAAGCAAAAACTACCATATGCAAGGAAGAAGAAAGAAACAATAGCAATCTCAACATGACGAGAGGTAATTTAGTAAGAGAAAGATTTCTACAACCATATTTTCCTCTCTCATAATAATTAGATGTAGGATCATAGGCAAAGTCAACAAAATAGATATCACATGACATATTCTCAACACGATCCACATGCATGCGAAGTTGACACTCTTCCAAAATAGTGGGATTATCAATAACTAAAGTCATGACCTCTCCAAACCCACTTTTATCAAAAATACCATACGATTGAACATTCTCCAAATATGTGGGATCTAAAGTTGACACTCTTCCAAACCCACTTTCAATATTATTGCAAACACTATTATCAATCTCATATTCATCATGGGGCTTAAATAAATTTTCAAGATCATAAGAAGAATCACCCCGATCATGATCATTGCAACAAGTAGTAGACATAGCAAAACTAGCATCCCCAAGCATAGGGTTTTGCATATTGTTAGCACAATTGACATCAAGAGAATTTATAGTAAAATCATTGCAATCATGCTTTTTATTCAAGGAGCTATCGTGAAACTCTTCATAAATTTCTTCATCACAATTTTCAGATTCACGAATTTCAAGAAAAACCTCATAAAGATAATCTAGTGCACAAAACTCACTAGCAATTGGTTCATCACAATTGGATCTCTTAAAAAGATTAGCAAGCGGATGAGGATCCATAGATCTTAGGTTCTCTGTTTAGCAATAAATAAACAACTACTCCAACCAAACGAGCAAACGAGCCAAGTAAGACATCAAGGCAAACGAAAAGACGAACAGAAGAAGGGCGAATAGAACGACAAAGGTGAAGTGGGGGAGAGGAAAACGAGAGGCAAATGGCAAATAATTTAATGCGAGGGATAAGAGTTTGTGACGGGTACTTGGTATATGACTTGTGCGTAGACTCCCCGGCAATGGCGCCAGAAATCCTTCTTGCTACCTCTTGAGCATTGCGTTGGTTTTCCCTTGAAGAGGAAAGGGTGATGCAGTAAAGTAGCGTAAGTATTTCCCTCAGTTTTGAGAACCAAGGTATCAATCCAGTAGGAGACCACGCTCAAGTCCCATGTACCTACACAAACAAATAAGAACCTTGCAACCAACGCGATAAAGGGGTTGTCAATTCCTTCACGACCACTTGCAAAAGTGAGATCTGATAGAGATGATAAGATAATATTTTTGGTATTTTTATGATAAAGACTAAAAGTAAAGAAAGAAAAATAAACGATGATAGAAATAACGGGAGATTAATATGATAGAGAATAGACCCGGGGGCCATAGGTTTCACTAGTGGCTTGTCTCAAGAGCATAAGTATTGCGGTGGGTGAACAAATTACTGTCGAGCAATTGATAGAATTGAGCATAGTTATGAGAATATCTAGGCATGATCATGTATATAGGCATCACGTCTGTGACAAGTAGACCGACTCCTGCCTGCATCTACTACTTTTACTCCACACATCGACCACTATCCAGCATGCATCTAGAGTATTAAGTTCATAAGAACAGAGTAACACATTAAGCAAGATGACATGATGTAGAGGGATAAACTCAAGCAATATGATATAAACCCCATCTTTTTATCCTCGATGGCAACAATACAATACGTGTCGTTTCCCCTACTATCACTGGGATGGAGCACCGCATGATTGAACCCAAAGCTAAGCACTTCTCCCATTGCAAGAAAGATCAATCTAGTGGGCCAAACCAAACTGATAATTCGAAGAGACTTGCAAAGATAACAAATCACACA